>NC_092714.1:72297606-72549545 GCF_047496885.1 Scyliorhinus torazame | reverse complement strand
GTCGTCAATACTTCCTCCAACAATGTGGAGGCCAGCCCTAACGGGAAGCTCTGAACCTCCTTCCTGGCAAAATCCCACACCTGCAGATATCTAAATACCACCCTCTGCCCCAGTCCATATTTCTCCCCCAACTCATCCAGCCTCACAAAACGGACCCCCAGAAACAAATCCTTTAATACCCTAACTCCCCTCTCCTCCCATCTTTGAAATCCCCCATCTCACTTCCCTGGCTCAAACCTATGGTTCCCCCCTAATCGGCATCTCTCTTGATCCCACCCACAACTTAAAGTGCTACTCAACTGCCTCCAGATCTTCAATGTTGCCACCACCACTGGACTCTCCGAATATTTAGCCAGGGCCATTGGGAGCGGCGCTGTTGCCAATGCCCTCAGCCCCGACCCCCTGCACAGACTCTCCTCCATTCTAACCCACTGGGACTACCCCCCCTTTCCCCCCCCCCCCCTCCCCGACTCAGCTCCTCCCCTTTTCAGCACTCGGCACCCAGTATTAATACAATAAATTTGGGACGGCCCAATCCCCCTGCCTGCCATCCTCTCTGCAGAAGTACCTTCTTAATCCTAGCCACCCCCCCCCCCCCTACCCCAAATAGACAAGGTAATAATCTTCTCCACTTCCTTAAAAAACGCCTTTGGTAAAAAAATTGCAGGCACTGAAACATAAACAAAAAACGCAGTAACACATTCATTTTAGTTGCTTGCACCCAGCCTGCCAGCGACAGAGGAAGACCATCCCACCTTGCCAAGTCCGCCTTCACCCTCCCCACCAAGCTAGTAAGATTGTACCTACGGAGCCCCCCCAGTCCCGCCCAACTGCACCCCTTGATATCTAAAGTGGGTCGCCGCTATACGGAATGGTAGCCCCCCCACCCCTGCCCCATCCCCGACCAGGACACCTCAAAGTATTCACTTCTGTCTACATTTAACTTATACCCCGAAAAGAACTCAAACACTTGGAGCAGCTCCAGTATATCCCCCATCAACGCACTCGGCTCTGACACGTAGAATAAGAAATCATCCGTGTATAAAGACACCCAATGTTCCACCCCCCCCCCCGCACTATTCCCTTCCACAGCCCTGAACTCCTCAACGCGATGGCCAAAGTGTCATGTGAGAGTACCTTTAAGAAATGGGTGTTTATAAATGGGTGTGCATATAAGTATCTGTAGTGAGAGTACCTTTAAGAAATGGGTGTTTATAAATGGGTGTGTATATAAATATCTGTAGTGAGAGTACCTTTAAGAAATGTATGTTTATTACTGCAGTGATGTCAGAGAGTGGGTGGAGCTGGGCTGTCTGTCAGCTTTTTACTTTCATTTTAGGCTGTTTGCTGCATGGTGTGTTTTGTTTTTGTTTTCAGAGCTGGATAGCTGCAGTCACACCCAGAAGGTATATTAGAGTCTCCCTCTGTAATCTAAAGAATGTAAATCGATCCTTTGGTGATTTAAAACTAATAACTGCTCACAGTAGTGACTTTAACCTGATGTGCTTCTGTTTAAAGGTTTTTTAAAAAGTCTTCTGGATGTTAAAAGGAAAGCTTACGGATTACTTAGTGTTGTATTCTTTGGGGGTTGTATTTGAATTAATGGTTGCTAAGATGTTCACTGATTGTTTTAAAAAGGTTAACTTGAATTCATAGAATAAACATTGTTTTGCTTAAAAAAATACTTTTCCATTCCTGCTGTACCACACCTGTAGAGTGGGCCATGTGCTCCTGTTATAACCTGCCTACTTACCATTGGCTGGGGACTAATGACTATCCCACAATCCTGTGGGAGTATGAGCTTCCCCAATGAGGGGGGCGGAGAAACTCCTAGTATAAATAAGCTGGCCAGTTCAGGAACCAGGAGGAAGGAGTATGTAGCAAGGGAAGTTACTGCTACTGTTATGTATATATGTTATAGTAAATAAATGTTATTACTTTGTATCCTTAAAACTCGTGCTGGATTCTTCGTGGCCCTTACAAAACTGGCGACGAAGGTAAAGGTGAATAGCTGTCTACACTGCTGAAGCCACCTCCCTGGATTTTTGTTGTATACAGGTTGGAAGTTGTTTTCTATTATACCATGCCTCTGTACGGACGTTTGGATGTTTTTGATGCTGCGCTGGAAAGCTGGAACCAGTACACACAACGGATGCGTTACTATTTCCGGGCAAACAATATCACCAAAAACGAGCGCCAGGTGGTCATATTGCTCACCGCCTGCGGCCCGCATACGTTTGGGGTGATTAGGAGCCTTACGTACCCAGCTGCGCCGGACACCAAAACGTTTGATGAACTTGTGAATATAGTGGGGCAACACTTTAACCCAACCCTGTCCACGATAGTCCAGCGGTACCAGTTTAATACCGCTGAGAGGACCCCTGGAGAATCCCTTGCCGATTTTCTATCCAGGCTACGCAGGATTGCGGAGTACTGTGACTATGGTGAGACCTTGTCAGAAATGTTACGTGACCGTTTGGTTTGCGGTATTAACAATGCAGCCACCCAGAGAAAGTTGTTAGCGGAGCCAACATTGACTTTTCAACAGGCCATTCAAATAGTCTTGTCCCGAGAGAGCGCAGAGCGAGGAGTACAGGAGCTACAGGGAATGGAAGTGCATGCCTTGGGGCGCAACCCTTTCCGTCCAAAAACGTCCCCCCGCACTCCTGCGGTACCTTGGGCGAGGCAACGTCCGGACCGACGCCAGTGGCCATCGGACATTCCTCCCCGAAGGGAGCCTTCTCCAGAGCCAATGGATGAGGAGCCATGTCCGTGTCAGACTTGTAGGTGCCGACCCCGACGCGGACGGCGGTCCTGGGGACGCCAGAGGCGCCGTCGTTCCGACCGAAACTGGGACCAGCCCAGGGGCCGTAACTGGGACCAGCCCCGAGGCCGTACCTTCCATGTGGATGAACCTGCGGCGACTACTCCTGAGGACGTGGAGACGGAGGACGACTGCCTGCAGCTGCATTGTTTGGCAGCTCCCCGTGTGGCCCCCATTAAGGTGACAGTACGGGTCAATGGCCACCCGCTTGAGATGGAGTTGGATACTGGCGCAGCGGTCTCCGTGATCGCCCAGAGGACATTCGACCGCATCAAGCAGGGTATACAGACCCTTACATTATCCGACTCACAGGCCAGGTTGGCCACCTACACGGGGGAACCACTGGACATTGCAGGAACTACAATGACCCCTGTTGTCTATGGACGCCAGGGGGGGCGTTTCCCACTTATCGTGGTGCGCGGCCATGGGCCCAGCCTGTTGGGTCGGGACTGGTTGCACCATTTGCAGTTGCAATGGCAGCACATCCTCCAAACAGTTTCTGAAGGGTTGACTGAGGTGCTAGGACGATACCCAGATGTATTCCAGCCTGGTTTGGGGAAAATAAAAGGGGCTGTAGCCCGTATCCAAGTTGAACCAGGAGCCAGGCCGCGCTATTTCTGGTCGCGCCCGGTGCCTTACGCCTTGCTCGAGAAGGTAGAAGGGGAGCTCACTCGTTTGGAGAGTTTGGGTATTATCAGGCCCGTCCGTTTTGCTGACTGGGCAGCACCAATTGTACCTGTAATGAAGCCAGATGCCACAGTTCGCTTGTGTGGCGACTATAAACTGACAGTGAATACAGTTTCCCGACTCGACCGATATCCAATGCCCCGCATAGAGGATCTCTACGCGAAACTTGCAGGTGGACTCTCATTCACAAAATTAGATATGAGTCACGCCTACCTGCAGTTGGAGCTGGACCCTGCCTCCCGACCGTATGTAACGATTAATACACACCGGGGCCTGTATGAATATACACGGTTGCCCTTTGGAGTATCCTCTGCCTGCGCAATTTTTCAACGTGTTATGGAGGGCATTTTGAGAGGTTTACCACGTGTGGCTGTCTACCTAGATGACGTTTTGATTACAGGGACGTCGGAGCAAGAACATTTGGAAAATCTGGAGGCTGTCCTTAGACGCCTTTCGGAGGCTGGAGTCCGTTTACGTCGCACAAAGTGCGTCTTTCAGGCGAAGGAAGTAGTCTACCTAGGTTATCGGGTGGACCGCGAAGGTCTGCACCCCGTCGCAGAGAAGGTGCGTGCAATTCAACATGCCCCCGCCCCGACTGACACTTCGCATCTTCGTTCTTTTCTCGGTCTCGTAAACTATTACTGGAAGTTCCTCCCCAATCTGGCAACTACGCTGGCCCCTTTGCACCTTCTGCTAAAGAAAAATCACACCTGGGTTTGGGGTCAGCCGCAAGAAACCGCTTTCCGGCGGGTAAAGCAACAATTGTCGTCGTCTGGGTTACTAACCCACTATGATCCTGGAAAGCCTTTGCTCGTCACATGTGATGCATCCCCGTATGGTATTGGGGCCGTCCTGTCCCACAAGATGGAGAACGGGGCCGAGCGACCGATAGCTTTCGCCTCCCGCATATTGACTGCAGCGGAGAAAAAGTACGCGCAGATCGAGAAGGAGGGCCTGGCAGTGGTTTTTGCGGTGAAACGCTTCCACCAGTACGTGTACGGCCGCCATTTCACTATCGTGACTGATCATAAGCCCCTGCTGGGACTTTTCAGAGAGGATAAGCCAATACCGCCCATTGGTTCTGCACGGATCCAGCGCTGGGCTTTGTTGCTTGCTGCATACAAGTATTCTCTGGAGCACAAACCAGGTACGCAGATAGCAAATGCCGACGCACTGAGCCGATTGCCTTTATCGACCGGCCCCATGTCGACCCCCACGACCGGTGAGGTGGTTGCAACCCTAAATTTTATGGACACCTTGCCTGTCACGGCATCACAGATCCGTGAGTGGACCCAGACGGAGCCAGTCCTGTCAAAGGTTCGGCACATAGTCCTGTATGGTGGGCAGCATAGACAGCTCCCAGGCGAGTTGCGGGCATTTTCCTCCAAGCTGTCAGAATTCAGCGTGGAAGACGGCATTCTCTTGTGGGGGACGCGTGTGATTGTCCCAGAAAAATGCCAGGAGCTGATACTATCAGACTTGCACAATGGGCATCCAGGCGTGACCAAAATGAAAATGTTGGCCCGGAGTTATGTCTGGTGGCCAGGCCTCGACGCTGACATTGAGAAGGTGGCCCAAAACTGCTCCATTTGCCAGGAGCATCAGAAGCTTCCGCCGGCCGCACCCCTACATCACTGGAAATGGCCAGGGCGGCCTTGGGCACGCTTGCATGCAGATTTCGCAGGCCCTTTTCAAGGATCCATGTTCCTTCTACTAATTGACGCCCAGTCCAAATGGCTAGAGGTGCATAAGATGCAGGGGACAACGTCCTGCGCAACAATTGAAAAGATGCGTTTATCCTTTAGTACGCATGGCCTCCCCGAGGTGCTGGTCACGGATAATGGCACTCCATTCACGAGTGAGGAGTTTGCTAGGTTCACAAAGATGAACGGCATCCGCCATATCTGCACTGCCCCTTACCACCCGGCTTCAAATGGGTTGGCAGAGCGCGCAGTGCAGACATTCAAAAGAGGCCTAAAGAAGCAGTCTTCCGGATCAATGGACACGAGACTGGCTCGCTTTTGGTTTACGTATAGGACCACCCCCCATGCAGTGACTGGGGTAGCTCCCGCAGAACTCCTAATGGGCCGGAGACTTCGCACCCGCCTTAGTATGGTTTTCCCGGACATTGGCGCAAAAGTACGCCGCACACAAGAACGGCAGGGACAGGGATTTTCTCGGCATCGTCCGATTCGGCAGTTTGCGCCCGGTGACCCAGTATTCGTTCGGAATTTTGCTGGTGGTGCCCAATGGGTTCCTGGTGTAATCTTTCGCCAAACGGGCCCTATATCTTACCAAGTGCAAGCCCAGAGTCGTCTCCAGCGAAAACATGTAGACCACGTTCGGTCCAGAAGATCATCCCCTCAAAAGATTCCCCGGCCCCGGAGCTCATTTCAACAGCCGCAGAGACCAGAGACAAGGGAAGATAGTCCTCACAATCTTCCACTGGTGCCTCACTCGAAGCCTGCGCAGGTCGTTACGGGACCGAATGGAGATAGAGACGCTGACATGACGGAGGCAGCAGACTCTGACTCCGAGATGGAGACACAGGATGCATCAGAGGGGGAATCCTCGGGTCCACGGGCCGTGGATGTACAACCGTTGCGCCGTTCATCACGGAAGCGCCGGTCTCCGTCTCGTTACACGCCGCCTGATCCAGCGCTGCGTGCAAATGGCGTCCGGCCTGCGGCCAAACGAGTCCGACGCCCTCCTTCGCCAGGGTCTTCGGTGGATTCCTTGGACTTTGGGGGGGGAGGGATGTTATAACCTGCCTACTTACCATTGGCTGGGGACTAATGACTATCCCACAATCCTGTGGGAGTATGAGCTTCCCCAATGAGGGGGGCGGAGAAACCACTAGTAACCTCCTAGTATAAATAAGCTGGCCAGTTCAGGAACCAGGAGGAAGGAGTATGTAGCAAGGGAAGTTACTGCTACTGTTATGTATATATGTTATAGTAAATAAATGTTATTACTTTGTATCCTTAAAACTCGTGCTGGATTCTTCGTGGCCCTTACAAAAGCTCCCCATACCACAATCTATTAAACGTTGTGGGTCAGGTGAACCCTGGCCCAGAACAAAAAGTTAAATCGCTAGCGCAAATAACAGAGGGGACATAGGACATCCTTGCCTGGTCCCCCCGGTGCAGAGAAAAGTGCCCCATACTCATATTGTTTGTGCAGACACTCAACCTCGGCTCCCTACACTATAACCGTACCCACTCCACAAATCGCGGCCCAATCCCAAACCACTCGCCATCAAGTACTCCCACTCTACCCGATCAAATGCCTTTTCTGCAGCACAACCACCACCTCTGTCTCCCTCTCCTCCACCGGTGCCAAAACCACATTCAACACCTTCCTAATTTTCAAAAGTAGTTGCCTCCCTTTCACGAACCCCGTCTGGTCCTCCCTTATCACCTTATCACCTTCGGGATGCACTCCTCCAGCCTAACCGCCAACACCTTCGCCAATATCTTCACATTCATATTCAATAGTGAGATAGGCCTGTATGACCCACACTCTGTCGGATCCTTATCCTTATTTAGCAGCAAGGAGATTGAGGCCTGCCCCAAAGTCTGTGGCAGCACCCCCTACCCTGTCGCTTCTTCAAACATCCCCACCATCAGCGGCGCCAATTTATCCCTAAATTTCTTATAATACTTCACCGGGAACCCATCCGGCCCTGCTACCTTCCCCAACTGCATCCTCCCAATTGCCTCCTTTATCTCCTGTTCCCCTATCGCCCCCACCTATGTGACCCTATCCTCCCCCAGCCTCGTGTATTCCAAACCGTTCAGGAATTCCTGCCCCTCCCGATCCTTCCCCGGTGACTCCGACCTATACAACTTTTCGTAAAACTCCTCAAACACCCTCTTAATCTGATTTGGGTGCCGCCACCAATTTCTCCGTTCAATCCCGCACTGGAACAATTTCTCTTGCCGCCGACTCTCCCCCAAGTTGACCTGCCAACATACGTCCCGCCGCAGGGGCAGCACAGTGGCGCAGTGGTTAGCATTGCTGCCTCACGGTGCCAAGGTCTCAATCCCAGCTCTGGTTCACTGTCGTGTGGAGTTTGCACATTCTCCCCGTGTTTGCGTGGGTTTCACCCCCACAACCCAAAGATGTGCAGGGTAGGTGGATTGGCCACGCTAAATTGCCCTGTAATTGAAAAAATTAATTGGGTACACTAAATTTATAGAAAAAAAAATACACATCCTGCCTTCTCCCCATATTCATAAACTGCTCCCCTCGTCCGCCTCAAATGGTGCACCGCCTTTCTTGTGGACAACCGATTAAAGGTTGCCTGTAGCTACCTCCTTCTTTCCAAAAGCACTGGATCCACATCCTCTGCATACCTCCTGTCCATCTCCAATATCTCGTCTACCAACCTTTGCTGCTCTACCCTCTCCTCCTTATCCACCTTTGCCTTAAATAATATCACCTTCCCCCTCACCACTGCCTTCAGAACTTCCCATATCACCGCCTGCGAAACACCCCCCATGCAATTAAAACCCACATATTCCTCAATTACCTTCCCAATCTTTTCACAAAATCCTCTACCCCAACAACCCCACATCCAATCTCCACCCCAGCCTCTGCACTGTCCCCTTCTCCAAGACCATGTCCACCCAATGCGGTGCATGATCCGAAATTGCTATTGCCGAGTACTCCGATCACTTATCCCCAGCCAACAGTGCCTTCCCTACCACAAAACAAATCTAGCCTCGAATAGACCTTATGGACCGAGGATAAAAACAAATACTCCGACTCCCTCACGTACAAGAACCTCCACGGGTCCACTCCTCCCATTTCTTCCATAAACCCAGTCAACGCCTTCGCCGCCGCGCCCCCCCCCCCCCCCCGGACTGGTCAAGTAAGCGCAGCTGCGACCTGTCCAACCTTGGCTCCTGCACCAAGTTCCACTCCCCACCCACTATTAGCTCATGTGAGTCTAAGTCAGGGATGGTCCTCATACCTTCCTCACGAACCCTACATCGTCCCAGTTAGGACCATACACGCTTGCCAATGTCACCAACCTCCCCTCCAATGCCCATGTCACTATCACATACTTACGCCCCTGGGCCGCCACCACTTTCTCCATCTGGAACCTCACTCTCTTACTAACCAAAACCCATACCCCTCCCCATGCTATCAAACCCTGAATGAAACACTTGGCTGACCCAGCCCTTCCTGAACCTCACCTGATCCTTCACCCTCAAATGAGTCTCCTGCAACATAGCCACATCGGCCTTCAATTTTTCAGGTACGCGAGCACCCTCGACCTCTTCACTGGTCCTCCCAACCCCCTCACCAACCCCGTAACCAACCTAACCGGGGATCAGTCTGTGACCTTTCTCTTTCATCTTAACCGTTTTTCATATAGCCACAACCTAACATATTTTTTTCCCAAAGCAAAAACCCTCCCCCCTCCTCCCTCACCAGGCCATCTGTCACTTGTTCTTAAGTTTTGCTACATCTTTGTTGCAATCTCTCCAGCTCCCACTAACACTGACCTTCTACTCTGTTCCAGCTGTTCTTAGACAGCATATAATCCAAAACAATTCTCCCTCTCTTCAGCTCTGAAGAAGACTCATGCAGACTTAAAATATTTTTGCTCCCTATGGATTCTGCCAGATCTGCTGGATTCTTTTCCGGCATTCTCTGTTTTTTCCTGCAGATTCCAACATCAACAGTATTTTGCTTTTATTTAATAAAATCTGCATTTGCGGTGTTAAAATTGAGACTGACTAACGGGAATATAGCATGTCAAGGCTAAAGGAGGTGGGGGTGGTCAACTACTCTTCAAGTGTATGCAAAAACACAATTTTTGGGGCCAGAAAAATGGGGTTTGTCTTATATGTTATGCTGACTTATACACCTTGATACCGATGGTAAGTGCTCTCTATAACTCAAGTTGTTATGTATAATTTAAGCATTAGGTGGTGCTAATCCCTTAAAGATTTTCCTATGTGGACCATGTATGGTAAATATTGTTGTAGGTGACATTGGAAACAAAATATGAAACTTTGGTAACACTGCCTTGCTATTAACTCCTATATATATTTTATGGATCATATAAGTACATATGTATATAGTAAGGGCCCTTCCAGTTGATTACCTTAGTTAATTTTTCTTTTCTTTTGTCTTTATCATTTTTGGTCCATAGATCATTAATGGAGATATATGTGTAAGTCGAGCAGAGGAATCAAGGAACTCAAAGTCTCAAAGTAGTAGACTGTGTTATAAAATTTTGTATTTTGGGCAGAACAATCCAGACTTTATGGTACCCAAGAGATTGGAGGTGTGTGTTGCGATTGGTTGGCTGGTGGCCAATGAATTGACTAGGGACAGTATTCTACCCGACAACTGACAGGGATTAGTTCATGTCAAGTGTTTTTTTTGGAGAGAACACAGGAGAAACCACTGGACCCTTAAAGTGTAAGCAGCTTTCTCTCTCTGCTCTGCTGTCTGAAATCAGAAGCTTCTAGACCCTGAAGGAAGAAGCTCTCTCTCTCTCGCTCTCTCTCGAACGCCGGCTGCCTGCTATTTCTGTGAGTCTACAGTGAGAACCATCACAAGCTGAAAGAAAAAATAACATCCATCTGAAATCCTAGACTGAAAAAGAAACTAACTGGAAGACGTACATCTGAAATAAAGACTCTTATCCTTTTACTTTCATCATTATTTTACATCCCTCTTTTCCCCACTTATTTGTCTGTGTGAGTGTGTAGAGAGTGGGGTGAGTTAAAACAGGGGGTTAGAGATTAGGCATAGTTAACCAGTTGTATTTGTTCCTATTTTATTATAGTTAATGTTAATAATAAAAAGTTAATTGTATTTACATTTACAAACCTGGTGACTATAGTTATTGAGCAGCTGAAGACCTTGGGTATTTTAAAATAAAAGTTCATTTCAACCATGTTGCAACTCTGGGTCAAGTGGGGATGAAATTGACTGTGCACTGGCCCAGGGTATCATAACAATATATATATTTATACGTATAACATGCTCTTCAGTCTTCAGTACTTGGTGATCCCATTGTTAACAATAGTGGCAATCTATTTCCAAGCAGAGTCTGTGGTTTCCCTGACCCTGAGTTCAATGTGCTGGACAATTCGGTAGCCGGCGGGGGCGGGAGTCACGCCGCCCCCCCGGGCGATTCTCTGACCCGGCGGGGGGTCGGAGAATCCCGCCCATGGTATATATTGGAAATAGTAAACATGATATCATCATGTTCATTTTACGGCATAGTGTACTTAAAAAATAAAGCAGTTTCCTGATCTTTCCTGAAGCATCAAAATTAAAACTAACCAACCAAACCCATTTCCTGGTACCTGAACCAGTAATACATTTACTTCTGATAATGAAAGAGATTTCTAGTATTTGTGGGAGGAATTAATGGCCTAACAACATTCAGACTCTTATATTGAGTTAATTCTGTGAATCAGACATTCTGAACAGGATAATGTTACTGCTGGACAAGCAGATAGATAAAAGGTGACAGTGAGTTGGGCCTCTTGATCCCCGTTTATTATTTGGGAGCTGTAGTTTTCAGAGATTTCAAGAGCACAAATATCATGAGCTTTAATGCTTTAGTGCAAAAACATTTATTTTAGACAGCAGTAGATGGAAGGAAGGGTCCTTTTTCTTATTGCAGTAATTAAATAAATCATTTATGGTGGCAGATTAATGTGCAAAGCAGCTGTGTTTAAAACCATATTCTGTTAATGGAGTCGTGGATTTCACAACACAGTCGAGGGTTTGTTAATTGTCAGGGGACAAGTATTAATTTTAATGAAGTCAATGACACTAGCTACTTGATGCGTGTCAGTCACCTCCTATAATCCTTCATCAAGGAGCATATCTACAGGAAACATAACAAACCAGGGTTGCTGTTTGTTGACACTGGAGAGCGCTCTGTCATATTAAATTGCTGATTTGTGAGCTTAGTTTGCAAAGTCACCTCCTGTATCTGAAAAGATAAGTGAACCAGAAAAAGTGTCCTTTAAGAATTCAGCTGAAAAAAATTACTTCAGTGCCAGGGAATGGCAGTTAATTCTTTCAAATTCTGTCTGAATACCGAACCTCAAAAATAGAAACCACAGTGAATATTTACACAACTTTTCCTTTTCAAATCTGTGATCAGTTAATAAATTATTTAAAATAGTTGCATAGCTTTTGTCAACAATGCTGTGGTTATTTGGATTGTTTCTTCGATCTGTCGGAACCCTGTCAGATCCTGGGTTGATCTCTCTCTTTGTCTGTTTCCATCGGGAAAGGCAAGAATTGTGAACTGTCCTGAATAGCATCATTGACCTTCCTCGATGCAATGAAGAGCATCTCCGGACCATTGTAATATTGAGTCTGACTAATGTGGCAAGGATGATTGATGCTGCCTGGAAAGATCAAGGTGAAAATAACTGAAAGGTAACGGTGACCTCCGCTAACAGAGAACTGACTGTTCTCCTGTTAGAAATGGGCTGCAGATCTTCAGTCAGTACGAGACATATTTCCCCACAGCCAGCACAAGGTTTTGAGGCACTGACAGTCAGATAAGTCCAAGTAAGGCCTTCTTGGCCTACTTGCTGCTGAGTAGGTTTGAGTACTTTGGAAAGAGACACATTCTTTGAAGCCTGATTTAAAGAATCTCCAATCTAACCTCCTGCATCCTAATCTTTAGCTTCTTTCAGAGCATACGATTTGAGGGATTTTAATGGAAAATCTCATGAGTAGAATTTTAAAGATGGTGAGCGCTGAGAATCAGCACATAGCATGCAGACACCAACTCTCTAGCTCCGATTATCATTTATTGCTCATTTGAGCATTGATTGGCAATGGGCGGGACTTTCGTCGGCCCTTAGAGGAAGTTCCACCTGTGAGAGCTGTCGGCTCTGTACACACTGTCGTGTTGGATGTTCCGATACACAAACGAACCAACACGGTTGTAGATGGTACAACTCTGTTTTATTATTCTGTACAATAATAACTATTAACTTCTGGCTGTGGTTCGTACTTTACCAGCTAGCCTGTGGACCCAGCCCGAGAACTATCTTAGTGAGGCACTCAGCACATGGTGTATGACCACGCTCTGTGCTCTGAGCTATCTCCTGGTAGAATGAGTGAGAACTGTGGTGTTCCCTGTTTTATAGTGCGTGTGCTCTCACTGGTGATTGGCTGTGATGTTGTGTGTGTGTTGGTTGGTCCATCTACCTGTCCATCAGTGTGTGTGTGTGTGTGATTGCACCATGATATGTTAATGTGGATATCATGACATCCCCCCTTTTCACAAAGATATGTGCCTACATGGTAATAAATATTGGTGTGTACTGAGTGCAGCTGAGTATGTGTGTGCAATATTTACAACATGTACATGAGGCTAAACTATATACATAGGAAGGTGTCAGGTGCAACAGAGCAACGAGGTTGTACCACGAACAAAACAAATGCAATCATCAAAAATTGAAAGAGAACACCTGGAACGACAAAAAGAGAAACACGTTAACAGTATTGCACAACAATGCAGCGAGTCCAATGTGCAACCAGGCTCATAAGTCCAGTCTATTAGGTGGGCGACGAATTCGGGTTGACCGCCTCAAGGGTGGGTCAGGATCCACAGGCTGAGGAATGGGCCTGGCCACGGGTGAGAGAGGAATAGGTAGAGTGGTAGGAAGCTCCATGAAGTCGACATCAGGGATAACAGGAGGGCGTGGCACCAATGCATGATCACATAGCGAGCGCGGAAGCAGTCGAAGGGCCCGCCGATTACGCCGGCGAATGGAGCCATCAGGCATGTGAACCAGGAACGAATGGGGAGCCACGTGGTGGAGAACCTCGGCGGTTGCCGACCAGCCACCCTCCGGTAGGTGTATGCGGACGTTGTCTCCAGGCGCCAGGGCAGGAAGATCAGTTGCCCGAGCGTCATGTGCCACCTTCTGCTGAGCACGCTGCTGTCGCATCCTTTGCAGTACTGGAGCATGGTCGGGTTTAGGAA
Organism: Scyliorhinus torazame; assembly: GCF_047496885.1. Taxonomy (NCBI): domain Eukaryota; kingdom Metazoa; phylum Chordata; class Chondrichthyes; order Carcharhiniformes; family Scyliorhinidae; genus Scyliorhinus; species Scyliorhinus torazame. The sequence continues at coordinate 72,536,040 of NC_092714.1, read as the reverse complement.
CATGAATGGACGGCACAGTGGTCCTGAGGGTGCGACCCATCAACAGCTCGGCTGGCGAGAGGCCTGTGGACAGTGGGGCCGAGCGATAGGCCAGCAGGGCTAAATAGAAGTCAGATCCGGCATCAGCAGCCTTGCAGAGGAGCTGCTTCACGATATGGACGTCCTTTTCCGCCTTGCCATTCGACTGGGAATGCAAAGGGCTGGATGTCACGTGTGCGAAGCCGTATGAAGCGGCAAAAGAAGACCATTTTTGGCTCGCAAAACAGGGCCCGTTGTCGGACATGACGGTGAGCAGAATTCCATGGCGAGCGAAGGTTTCTTTACATGCTCTGATGACAGCTGATGATGTCAAGTCGTGCAGGCGCATGACCTCTGAATAATTGGAAAAATAGTCAATTATAATGACGTAGTCCCTGCCGAGCGCATGAAAGAGGTCCACACCCACCTTTGCCCAGGGGAACATTACCAACTCATGGGGCTGAAGTGTCTCAGGGGGTTGTGCCGGCTGAAACCTTTGGCAGGTGTAGCAGGTGAGCACCATGTTGGAGATGTCGTCGCTGATGCCCGGCCAGTACACAGCTTCTCGGGGCCCTCCGCCTGCACTTTTCAACCCCGAGATGGCCTTCGTGCAGTTGTTCGAGGACAAGCCGGTGCATGCTGTGTGGGATCATAATCCGGTCCAACTTTAGGAGGACACCATCAATGACGGCCAAGTCATCCCGGACATTGTAGAATTGTGGGCACTGCCCCTTGAGCCACCCTTCCGTCATGTGGCGCATCACACATTGTAGAAGGGGGTCAGCCGCAGTCTCACGGCGAATGTGGGCCAGACGTGCATCAGTAGCTGGCAGATTGGCCGATGTGAAGGCTACTTGTGCGTCGACTTGACAAACGAACCCCTCCGATTCGGGCGGTGTTGTCACTGCTCTGGACCGGGCATCCGCGATGATGAGGTCCTTTCCCGGAGTGTAGACAAGTTGGAAGTTGTACCTCCGGAGCTTGAGCAGAATGCGCTGGAGGCGAGGGGTCATCTCGTTGAGGTCCTTCTGAATGATGCCAACCAGGGGGCGATGGTCGGTCTCCACAGTAAACTGCGGAAGACCATATACATAGTCGTGAAACTTGTCAATGCCAGTCAACAGGCCTAGGCACTCCTTCTCAATCTGCGCATAGCGCTGTTCTGTGAGGGTCATGGCCCGCGAGGCATAGGCGACCGGGGCCCATGATGCAGTGTCTTCCCGTTGCAGGAGTACCGCCCCAATGCCGGACTGGCTGGCAACAGTCGGGATCTTTGTGTCCCGAGTAGTGTCGAAGAACGGCAATACCGGGGCGGTGGTGAGCTTGATCCTGAGCTCTTCCCATTCCTTCTGGTGTGCGGGCAGCCACTGGAACTCCGTGGTCTTCTTGACCAGGTGGCGAAGAGCCGTTGTGTGCGAGAAAGTTTGGGAATAAACTTCCCCAGGAAGTTGACCACCCCGAGAAAGCGTAGCACTGCCTTCTTGTCTGCCGGCTGCGGCATGGCTGCGATAGCTGCCACTTTGTCTGCATCCGGACGCACCCCTGACCGGGATATGTGGTCCTCCAGAAACTTTAACTCAGTTTGGCCAAAAGAGCACTTGGCTCGGTTGAGGCGCAGGCCGTGATCTCGTAGCCGTGCAAAGACACGCTGGAGATGACTGATGTGCTCCTGTGGTGTGGTGAACCAGATGATGACGTCATCAACATATACTCGTACACCTTCGATGCCCTCCATCATCTGTTCCATGATGCAATGAAACACCTCAGATGCCGAGATGATACCAAACAGCATCCTATTGTAGCAGTATCTGCCAAAGGGAGTGTTGAAAGTGCACAGCTTCCTGCTGGACTGATCCAGTTGAATCTGCCAAAAACCCTTCGAGGCATCAAGCTTGGTGAAAATTTTAGCCCGGGCCATTTCGCTCATGATTTCTTCCCGTTTGGGTATGGGGTAGTGTTCCCTCATGATGTTATTGTTCAGGTCTTTCAGGTCGATGCAGATCCGGAGCTCGCCGGAGGGCTTTTTTACGCACACCATGGAGCTGACCCATGGCGTTGGCTCCGTGACCCAGGAAAGCACTCCTTGGTCCTGCAGGTCCTACAGCTGCTGCTTGAGGCGGTCCTTGAGTGGTGCTGGGACTCTACGAGGTGCGTGAATGGCCGTGGTGGCGTCCGGTTTGATCTGTATTCTGTAAGTGTAGGGCAGTGTGTCCATGCCCTCGGAAACCTCCTGGTTGTGGGCGAGGAGCGAGTTGAGCTGTGCCCTAAAGTCCGCATCGGGGAAATCGGACGTGCCTTCTGGAGACAGAGTGCGTACCCGCTGAACGAGGTGGAGGATCTTCCACGCCTGTGCGCCTAACAGAGAGTCCTTCGAGGATTCAACTATCTCAAAGGACAGTGTGGCTGTGTATGAATTGTGTGTCACCTCGAGCTGGCAGGACCCCATGGCCGGGATAACGTTCCCGTTGTAATCAACCAGCTGACAGTGGGATGGCCGGATCGGTGGTTTAACCTTCAAGGTGTGGAAGGCTGACCATGCAATGAGATTGGTGGAGGCACCAGTGTCTAAGTGGAATGTGATTGGTGATCTGTTGACCGTTAGGGTGGCACACCATTCATCACCCGGATTAATGCTGTGCACTGGCATCGGCCGGTGGGTCATACTTGGGGACATCTGGTTCCTGTCTATTACCGCAACGCGGAAGGGTTCCCGGTCGTCGGTATCACCAGTCTGCACGTCGTCCGGGTATGACTCGGTGTATGGAGGCTGAATGGCCCGCATGTCCCTGCGAGGCTGGCGGAATTGCGGAGAGTTGGGAGGTTGAGCTGCTCGACAGCAGGCAGCGTAGTGGCCCATCCTGCCACAGCAGAGGCATCGTCGCGTTTTGGCTGGACATTGCGGCTTTAAGTGTGCAGATCCACAGTTGCCGCACGTTGTGGCGTCATGGCGTTCGTTGCGCCACCGCGCATGCGTGGCACGATCCTGCGTAGAGCATGCCTGCGCATCACGTCCCTCTGCGTCGACGTCCCCTCTTCTGGCGCGTACAAGCGCGGGAGGCCTCGGAAAGCGCCCGAAATGGCCGCCCTCGTCCGGGCCGCGGGCCGAGAGGAACTCGATCGACTGCACCCGCTCGGGCTCGTAGGACACAGGTTTCGATGCCGGTGGCTAGGGTGAGGCGCTTTATTTTGAGGAGCTGCTGGCGTAGGGTGTCTGAGGTGACCCCAAAAACTATCTGATCCCGAATCATTGAGTCGGAGGTGGCCTCATAGCCGCAGGACTGTGCGAGGATACGGAGGTGTGTTAGCTAAGATTGAAAAGCCTCATCCTTACCCTGCAGGAGCTGCTGGAAGAGGTACCTCTCGAAGCTCTCATTAACTTCCACGCTGAAGTGTTCCTCAAATTTTAGAAGGACCGTCTTGTACTTCATCTTGTCCTCGCCTTCCGCGAATGCCAGGGAGTTGTAGATGTGGATGGTGTGTTGCCCCACCGTGGAGAGGAGGAGGGTGATCTTCCTGGTGTCCGATGCATTCTCCCTGTCTGTGGCTTCTAGGAAGAGCTGGAAGCGCTGTTTACACAGCTTCCAGTTGACGCCGAGATTTCCAGCGATTTGGAGCAGCTACGGCGGGCTGATGGTGTCCATGGCGCAGGATGGTGGATCTCTGAAGAGGTGCAGGTAGGTCTCACAGTCGCTGGTGAGTTTCCAGGCCTGGTATTATGTCGTGTTGGGTGTTCCGATACACAAACGAACCAACACGGTTGTAGATGGTACAACTCTGTTTTATTATTCTGTACAATAACAACTGTTAACTTCTGGCTGTGGTTTGTACTTTACCAGCTAGCCTGTGGACCCAGCCCTAGCACTATCTTAGTGAGGCACTCAGCACATGGTGTATGTCTGAGTGGCACGCTGTGAGCTCTGTGCTCTGAGCTATCTCCTGGTAGAATGAGCGGGAACTGTGGTGTTCCCTGTTTTATAGTGCGTGTGCTCTCACTGGTGATTGGCTGTGATGTTGTGTGTGTATTGGTTGGTCCATCTACCTGTCCATCAGTGTGTGTGTGTGATTGCACCATGATATGCTGATGTGGATATCATGACACACACACACCACTGCGTGGCAAAATTTGGTTCCAACTCCATCTACAAGTTTGCTGACAACACGACCATAGTGGGTCGGATCTCGAATAACGATGAGTCAGAATACAGGAGGGAGATTGAGAACCTAGCGGAGTGGTGCAATGACAACAACTTATCCCTCAATGCCAGCAAAACTAAAGAACTGGTCATTGACATCAGGAAGCAAAGTACTGTACACACCCCTGTCTGCATCAACGGGGCCGAGGTGGAGATTGTTAACAGCTTCAAATTCCTAGCACATCTCCAAAAATCTGTCCTGGTCCACCCACGCTGACACTACCACCAAGAAAGCACAACAGCGCCTATACTTCCTCAGGAAACTAAGGAAATTCGGCATGTCCACATTGACTCTTACCAACTTCTACAGATGCACCTAGAAAGCATCCTATCTGGCTGCATCACAATCTGGTATAGCAACTGCTCGGCCCAAGACCGCAAGAAACATCAGAGCGTTGTGAACACAGCCCAGTCCATCACACGAACCTGCCTCCCACCCATTAACTCTATCCACACCTTCACCTGCCTGGGGAAAGCGGGCAGCATAATCAAAGACCCCTCCCACCCGGCTTACTCACTCTTCCAACTCCTTCCATCGGGCAGGACATACAAAAGTCTGAGAACACGTACGAACAGATTCAAAAACAGCTTCTTCCCTGCTGTTACCAGACTCCTAAACGACCCTCTTATGGACTGACCTGATTAATACTACACCCCTGTATGCTTCACCCGATGCCAGTGTCTGTGTATTTACATTGTGTACCTTATGTTGCCCTATTATGTATTTTCTTTTTATTTTATTTTATTTTCATGTATTTAATGATCTGTTTGACCTGCTCGCAGAAAAATACTTTTTACTGTACCTTGGTACACGTGACAATAAACAAATCCAATCCAATCCAATCCATCAGATTGGTAGCCAACTTGTGAACCATGCCAGCCACAGCGCTGCAGCGGCGAGAAGAGATACTGCAGCACTCTGCTAGGGATTCAGTCCTGGGACGTTGGAAAAGATAAGTTCCGGGAGTCCCAGGGGCAGGAGGGTAGGGGCTGCCCATCGGGGTGGTCCCGGAGTTCCAAAGTTCCGGGGGGGTTGGGGGTTGTGCCAAACACTGAGGTGGGCCTTCAGAATGAGACGCCCCCTTCCCACCCAAGATGGGGAAAAATGCAAATGTTACTATCCCACCCTCCCCCCACCAACTCCAGCCAGCATAAAATTTGAGGCTGGGTGGGATAAGGCCCTTATCCGGCCATCAAGTGGCCACTTAAGGGCCTTAATAGGTGAATGGGTGGGTTTCCCGCCCAAGATCCTGGCCTCCCAAGCGAGAAATCGCATCTGGGTTTGAGTGGATGCGTTTCCAGGGAGAATCCTGTCCATTCAATTTTATGCTCCCCCCCCCCCCCCCCCCCCCGCTTCAGAACCCATCTTGGGGAGTGTAAAATGATTCCCTCGTCACAAGTGGAAAGCAGTACTTTGAGGAGAACTGCATGAAGCTAACAGCAAAACTCCTGATTGAACATCAGAGTGGGAAAATTACACCAAGCTGTAGTATGAGTGTACATGTCTACCTCAGTGTGGTATCTTCCCAAAGGGTACGTCCCTGCCAGTCATGTTGCCACTTATATCGTGGTGGAAATAATTTGAGGTAGTTTTATGTAGAGGTTAGAGGAAATGCGTCAGGCGGATGAGCCACAACCCCATGACTCCATTTGTATGTCGCAGATCGGGCTTCAGGCAAGCTTTATAAGGGGCTGACAGTTTTTCAGACTGACAACTCGGGTGCCAGATTTTCTGTGCAAGATTTGAGGTGGTAACCTCGAAGAATTCATTTTACTTCATGAACCTGACAAATTCCATGCCAGAAATCGTGGAAAAATACAGAGCTATCAGTCCTAGCTATTCCATAAGCATATTTGCCACCAAACAGACTAGGTCAAATTTACCTGTAAACTTTCAGCTGCCCGTAGTAAATGGAAGAAAAACGTTATAATGAGGTCCTGTCCTTAAATTTGACAGAGCTTCTCCAACCTCAACAGGTTCCTTAGCCATTTCTAGCTGTCTTATTAAATAACCGGGTCATAATATCTGAAGGAATTTATTTTGTTAAATGACAAAAATAGACACATAGGATACAGTGTGTCATTGACATGGATGCAGTTTTAACCAATTAGCTGATTGCAGAAAGTACTTTCCCCTCCAATTCTAATGGTAGTTCCTTTGTTTGGAACCATGGATGGAGCATTGTAAAGGCGTCCCAGACTAGGTTGAACAGTATGAAGCTACTATGTCAACCAGACATTGCCACTGTTCAAGCTCACTGTTTATGTCACCCATCAAAGAATAGATACACATTTAAACAATATGAAGACAAATTACAGGCCGGGTGGGGTGGTGAAAATTGCAGAAACCTGAGTGACACAGTTCACAGACTGGGCGAGCAAGAATTGTAAGATATAAGTTGTACTTACATTGTAGAATAGGTGGTAGACTACATGCTCAGTAGTTGGCAGAAGCCGGAGTTTAAAAAAAACCTGGAGAAAAAGGCACATAGAGCAGAGGAAATCCTAGAGAAAATAAGGCTGCAAGAGTTAAATACCGTAATCTGCACAGTAGAGTTAAAAGAGGGAGACATTCCTACAGAGTTACCAGACATTCTGAAGATAATCCTTCCAAGCATTTTAGAAATTCTGAAATCTTAGTTTTGAAAGGCACTCTAAACTGAAGGGAAATGCATTCCAACACTCTCATTTTCAAACAAGTGTCACTATTCAGCCACCATGTTATGCCTGGCGCAGATCTGGCGCAGTAGGTGAATGGTGCACAAGCCCCAAATTGAGCTCTGCACCGTCGCTGGGCTGATCGCGAGTCACCCAACGTTTTCCTCGTGGTGCAATCTGGATCTCTCCCTCGCTATTTTAATGAGATGTACCTGGATACCGGATTCACTCAGTGCCGGGACTCTTCCGCTGCACCTAGGCGACATCGCCAGGGCGTTGTTTGGTACTGGCCCACACAGATTTGGACCAGTTGTAACGGCACCCGGGAGGGGGGTCTTCTGGGCTTTTGAAGGCCCCCGTATGGTCAGCGATAGAGCAGGCTAGTACCCCTGCCACTTGGAGCCCCTTGGCACTGCCTGGGTGACTGGTTGGCAGTGCCAAGCTGGCAGTGCCAGGGTGCCAGGCTGGCAGTGGCAGGTTGGCACTGCCAAGGGTTGGACTCCAGGGTCCTCGCCAGATGGAGGAGGATTGAGGGTGGGGGGGGGAGTTCCCAGGGGGCTCCCCAAGGTTAAGAGTGAGAAGGGTCAAAAGAGTGGGGGGGGGGGGCTGAAAGGGGGGGGGGGGGTGACTGGGGCAGCCTTCCAAAAATGGCACCATGATGAGCCTTTTCTGAAGCTGAAGCTCTCCAGTAGGAAATCTCTCTGTGTAGCCTCGGTGGAATGAATCTCCCTGCGGCCAAAAGAAAATGGCAAAGTGCCATTGGAGAGTGGGATGTTTCTCGGTGTGCAGCTGCGGAGAAATACCTCGCTAAACGCACTGTTCAGTGGACTTTAACTTGAGTCTGCTGAATTGCGCCCAAGGAGAGCACATTTTGTCCCAAACTAAAGAAGAGGCATAACCAAGTTCTAGGCCCAGCGCAATACAATGAGCTGGACACCCTATAGCTTCACTAATACATTTGTTGCAAAATACAACACCTGCAAAGCTTTGGTCAGAAAATTAAAAGAGAGACGTCTCCCAGAGAGTGGGCAGTTCTCCAAAAAAATAAAAATAAATAAAATAAAATAAAAAATTGCTTATTGTCACAAGTAGGCTTCAAATGAAGTTACTGTGAAAAGCCCCTAGTCACCACATTCCGGCGCCTGTTCGGGGAGGCTTGTGCAGGAATTGAACCGTGCTGCTGGCCTGCCTTGGTCTGCTTTAAAAGCCAGCTCTTTAGGCCTGTGCTAAACCAGCCCTGGATCTATAGGCCGCAAGGGACTCCAGATGGAGGACAATTATCAATAAAGCACCAAGGACAACAAGAGACCCCAGGGAGATGGCAATATGAAGACAAATTATAGGCAGGGTGGGGTAGTTAAAATTGCAAAAAACCTGAGTGACACAGTTCACAAGACAGGCGAGCAATAATTGCAAAAAATAAGTTGTACTTACATTGTAGAATAGGTGGTAGACCTGAGGATAGCGATAGAGGGCAACTCCGCCAAGGGCAATAAGATCCCAGAAAGGGAGAGAGATCAAGTCTGCTGAGGGCAGCAAGAAAAGCCAGAGAAAGGGCAATTCTGCTCAAGGCAACAAGAGACCCCAGAAAGAGGGCAATGAGAGAATAAACAGTTAAAAGCACTATTGATTATCCTTCAAGACAAAATGCAAAAGGAATGCGTGACCATTCAGCAACATGGAGAAATGAAAACTGTTTTAAACAGCATAATGGAAGCACAACAGAAGACGTTCAAGGAGACGACCGAATTACGGGAAAGTTCAGGATGAAACTAAGAAAATGAAAATGTGTTGAAATACTTTCACATGTTTCAAGAATTCCTTGTGTCAAAGTTTATTCCTCTGCAAAATTGCAAAGAGAATGAGTTTAACGTCACTCTAAACAAACTGCAGAACCAGTTGACAGAGAGGGCTCAGCAATGTTCCATATTCCAGGAACAACCCAAAAGCTACAAGAAACAAACCGTGGAGCGGAAGAAGAATTTTAATGGAAACGAGGAGGCACTGAAAGGAAAAGCCGTTGAACTTTCCAATCTGAAAACGGATAATGAAGCCAGGAGTAGCACAATTACAGAACTGAAACAAGTTAAGACCTTGCTGGAGACAGACCTGGCTAACAGTGAATACAAAATGAAGGACAAGGACCAACCTCTGTTTCAGACAGAGAAAGAACAGACAGAAAAAGATAGGAAGCTGTAAATCCGATACGGAAGTGCCAGACACTGGGAGAAGGAAAGCACTGGATGTCTCAAATGTACTGAAAACCATTCAGCAGATTGACAAGATCCATAAGCTTGCAAATCGATTTGCAAATGCAACAGCAAACAAGGTTTGGCTGAAATTGTGAAACAAGTGAAAATTAAGGTTCCATTTGTGAAACATAAACAAGGACATGGCGGGCATCATGGAGAAAGAAAATTCAAGTCCACTCTGGGAATAGCAGAGTGCACTTTCGCCTGGGAAGAAGCAGAGCAAAGCCACAGTGTCCGAGAAAAACAGGCAACACTAAGGAGCACGAAAGACAAATCAAGTGGAGTTAGCAAAGTACCAGAAACATAGAGGACGGCTACCATTCCTTCAAACGTGACAGACCAAGATGTGGAAAAACTGCCAAGCCTCAAAACTTCCAAATTTATTAGGTCAGAAACTTGAAATGGGGAAGCAGGGATAGCAAGTAAACATTGTATTGTAACATTCCGCAGAAGGGAGGAAAGTTTCCTTTATGGGTCTGCATGCCATTGTAATATGAAGATGCCCGGTACAGCAAAGGTTAATGTGGGACAGGAGGATAGCACTGCCCAGGGCATGATTTATACAGTGACTTGGTAAAGGCTTAGGAAGAGAACAGTCTAGAACTCTGTAAGTAAGCAGCCAGCCTGCATGGTGAACAACACTATGCACGATAGTACATAGAACATACAATGCAGAAGGAGGCCATTTGGCCCATCGAGTCTGCACCGACCCACTTAAGCCCTTACTTCCACTCTATCCCCATAACCCAATAACCCCTCCTAACCTTTTTGGCCACTAAGGGCAATTTATCATGGCCAATCCACCTAACCTCCACGTCTTTGGACTGTGGGAGGAACCTGGAGCACCCAGAGGAAACCCACCCAGACACAGGGAGAACGTGCAGACTCCGCACAGACAGTGACTCAGCGAGGAATCGAACCTGGGACCCTGGCGCTGTGAAGCCACAGTGATAGCCACTTGTGCTACCGTGTTGCCCTAACCAGGGAACTGTAAATAGTTAAAGACTAGTAATAAATGGCTGATGTTTAAATATGCAAGTCTCATAATCTTCTCATTGAGACACCTCTGCAGCAGTGAGACACAATGATTCTCAAGGGCCGCTATCCCCAGTTGGGATTCAGGATGGCTTGTTGAATTGGGCGAGAAGGCCAAATTTAGATTCTCGTCAGGCGTGAAACCCGTTGCGAGTCTCACGGCCCGCTGTGCCTGACCCCATCAGGTTCTCTCCCAGAGCGGGTGAGAACCCGATTATAGATAATCTTCATGTGTTTAAATATAATTACCGGGTTTGAGTGAGGCCAGTATGCTCCTGCCACGCCCGCTCCCCAGCTTGAAATCCCACATTCCCCAATCTCTCATGACCCTGGCAAGCGGGGACCAGGTGCCGTGGACTCCGAGGGTCGGGGGGGGGGGGGGCGTGCACGGGGGTGAGCACCTTCTCTTCACTAATCTCCAGGTTTCTGAGGGGGGTGCTTCAGGGAGGTGGGGACCAAGGAGTGCTTGTGCTGGAGTGACTCCGGTCTGGGTTTTTCCCAGGATGCAAGTCTTCCCACTGTAGCTTTTTAAATCATTAAACTGTCAAATTGTAGTTAAAAGTCTTCCCTCTGATGTGTTGGAATCCTTTGATGTCTCTCCCAGCATTTCAAGTTCAAAGAACTGTCAGGTAAAGGTGAAAGTCTTCCCTCTGATGTGTTGGCAATTTTTGAAGTGCTTTTTCCACAGTCAATTTAATTCCTCTTTAACTTTTTCAAGCCTCTGAGAATGCTGAGAAGTCTAAAAGCATATAACTGCATTGTTTACATTTACTTTTACAGTCCATTACCTTTTACAAATCTCTTGATTGACAAGTTCAGGCTATTTCAAAGGAGGGGTTAGCTTTGTTTTTGTTTTTATAGCTCTTGATGGTCCATGAACTCATAAGTGTTTACGTTTTTGAGCAGGTGCTGTTTCTAACCTCAGTTTTTTAAAGAGGCTGTTTCTTTGTTCTGAAGAGCTCTTCAGAACAAAGAAACACCCTCTTTTTTTAAAAAGCAGTTATAAATAACACCTGCTTAAAAGAGGACGCATATCAGAGTTAATGGATCATGAAGAGATAAAAAAAAAAACAAAGCGGACCCTCCTTTGGAATAGTCTGGACCTGTCAATCAGTGATGGGGTGGAGGGGGTTAGTAGCTGCAGTGTTATTCTGAGATTGGGGCGCCTTTTAAAACAGTACCCTGATCTCTGAGGAACGGGGCCTGTCATTGAGTTTAGGCCTCGCCCCTCTCAAGGCTAATGCAAAACTCGTCCCTCTCCAAAAATGTTTCCAAGTGCCGTTGAATAGCGCCTGATTAGCGTTGCCACTGTCAGTGAGAAACACAGCAGTTTTCCCGTTGGCAGCAACACTTAGGTTTTAATCGGTTGAATCACAGCCAATATTATGGCAGAACCCAGAAGAACACTCCCGCTCCAAAATGAAGAAAACGTTTACTTGCATAGGCCTCTTCTGGCCTAGGAGGTTTTTCATACCAGCTTCTCCAGTAACGAAATTGAAATTGAAAATCACTTATTGTCACGAGTAGGCTTCAATGAAGTTACTGTGAAAAGCCCCTAGTTGCCACATTCCGGCGCCTGTTCGGGGAGGCTGGTATGGGAATTGAACCGTGCTGCTGGCCTGCCTTGGTCTGCTTTCAAAGCCAGCAATTTAGCCCAGTGTGCTAAACCAGCCCCCACTGGGTGATCTGCACTGGGTTCAAGTTGCTTGCCGGGTTGTAAATAACATCAACGTCTGAAGGATGTCATCAGATGCCTACCTTTGCCTTAAGTGAGTCCCTCACTTGCCCGGGGCCGATTCCCATTCTTCCTCTTCTCATCCAATGGTAATATTTGTGCTCTTTGCTATCCAGTGATCTTTGGCAGAATGAGCATAAACACTAGTTGACCTTTGACCTTGGGCTTAGGGTTATTGAGGCCACTTCCTAGTCTCATAAATTTAAAGGTAAAACATTTCTTCCCTTTTTAACACTGCACTTGACATGGAAACATAAATACCAGAGGAACACAGCATCACTTCACTTGTGCACAATGTCAACATTTATTGCTCCTGAACATAATAAAAGGTCTAGCAAACATTTTTCAGAAAAGGTCACTGCTCCTTGAAAATTATTACCTGGTAACTTTTAGTTCTATATTCTCGTGAAAAGTATTCAGTGTTAAAAGAACTATTAGTTCTACCAATATTTTATTACAAAACAAGTGTACGTGTGCTAATAGCTACAGACAATGCTCAGCGAAAAGGAAGTAACTTCACCACAGTGTTAGAGGCCCAGGTGTAATCTGTCTATCTGTGTCCAGCACTCGAACTGGCAAAAAGTATTTTTCCATCTATGCTCACTAATCCCCACACAGATTTCAAGGAAGGTTTTGGTTCCAGCTGGCTGCTGTCTGTTCTAACCACACATCAGCCACATTCCAATCTCCTTTATATGTTTACTATTGGCTTTCTGACATGGTTCCAAATTCACGAGGCCCAGGGTTTACTTGGCAACGGTTTTAGATGTAACTATTCACAAAATTCCTGAATGAATTAGTGTCCTTCCAAGTAAAGGATGAACGGATTGTGCTCCAACTGATCAATAGAAACATCCTAAAGATATATTTATAACAGAATGTCTTATGTCTAACATGATCACTGTCCACATTATAACTATTGATTCAGTTTGTCAATTTGTTTTCCTCATCAGCTATGTTCTGTGCTGTCTTCTTTTTAATGTTGTTATTTACCTATAATGTTGTACAAAAAATATTCTCCCTATTTCAGCTTTCTGACTCGTTATATTCCAGCAACAAACATATTCTATAAAAATTAACCTTCTCCCATGTGATAGATCGCTCATTATAAAAATAAAAAGGCTGGAGTTCTCCGGATGCTGGGATACTATGTTCCCACCAGCAGAACATCCCCTGGCAGCGTGGGGTGGCTTCAATAGGAAATTCCATTGACAGGCGATGGAAAGATAGAAACGCACCGCCTGTGAACGGTGCACCGCCAAGAATCACAAGGTTGGGGGACCGATTGGAGAATCTAGCTCAATGTGTCAGATAACAAACACAAAAGTTCACAAAATGTAGATAAACCCAGCTCCAATAATCAAACCTTCCCTTCCACATAATGCACCATGCCTGCCTGAACCTCTGAACATCCTGGCACCCTTATCCCTACCACCATACTTCATGATGGCCGAGTGGTTAAGGCGTTGGACCTGAAATCCAATGGGGTTTCTCCGTGCAGGTTGGAGCTCTGTTCGCAGGGGTTGTTTTTCAAAATGTTTGTTCAACTTCCCAGAGAAGCCGCTGACCGGAATTGCGACTGGTTTTTGAGGTGGCACGGTGGCACAGTGGTTAGCCTCACAGCGCCAGGGACACAGGTTCGATTCCGACATCGGGTGACTGTGTGTGTGGAGTTTGCACTTTCTCCCCGTGTCTGTGTGAGTTTCATCTGGGTCCTCCAGTTTCCTCCCACACTCCAAAGGTGGGCAGGTTAGGCAGATTGGGCATGCTAAATTGCCCCTTAGGGTGGGGTTGCAAGAATAGGACGGGGGATTGGGCCTAGGTAGTATGGCCGTTCAAAGTGCCGGTGTAGACTCAATGGGCTGAATGGCCTCCATCTGCACTGTATGGATACTATGATTGCCATGCCACCAACTGGCTGACACTCGCTAACACACACACTCACTAACGTGTGTGCAGCATGGTAGCATAGTGGTTAGCACAGTTGCTTCACAGCTCCAGGGTCCCAGGTTCGATTCCCGGCTTGGGTCACTGTCTGTGTGGAGTCTGCACGTTCTCCCTGTGCATGCGTGGGTTTCCCCCGGGTGCTCCGGTTTCCTCCCACAGTCCAAAGATGTGCAGGTTAGGTGGATTGGCCATGCTAAATTGCCCTTAGTGTCCAAAAGAAAAGTTAATTGGGGTTAAGAGGATGGGGTGGAGGCGGCGTGGGCTTGTGTGGGGTGCTCTTTACAGGGGCTGGTGCAGACTCGATGGGCCGAATGGCCTCCTTCTGCACTGTAAATTCTTTGATCTATGTTAGGAAGCCAGAGGTGATGGCTCCCTTGAAGTTAAAAAAAATTCCTTGCGTAGGTGTAAAAAGCAATTGGCAGAACCTGCCCGAGCCCCCCCCCCCCCCTCCCCCCTGGGTTGCTGCTGTTACTTTCCCATTTCCTTTATCGTTCTGCGAGGTAGTCAATGATCGGTTGCCACCGCCTGGTGAATCCTTGAGCCGAACCCCTTAGTGCAAACTTTATCCTTTGTAGTTTTATAAACCCTGCCATGTCATTTATCCAGGTCTCCACGCCCGGGGGTTTGGCTTCCTTCCACATAAGCAATATCCTTCGCCGGGCTACTAGGGACGCAAAGGCCAAGACATCAGCCTCTTTCGCCTCCTGCACTCCCGGCTCTTCTGCAACCCCAAATATAGCCAACACCCAGCCTGGCTCGACCCGGACCCCCACCACCTTCGAAAGCACCTTTGCCACCCCCACCCAGAACCCCTGCAGTGCCGGGCATGACCAAAACATGTGGGTGTGGTTTGCTGGGCTTCTCGAGCATCTCCCACACCTATCCTCTACCCCGAAAAATTTACTGAGCCTTGCTCCGGTCATATGCACCCTGTGCAAAACCTTGAACTGTATCAGGCTTAGCCTGGCGCACGAGGACGACGAGTTTACCCTACGTAGGGCATCAGCCCACCGCCCCTCCTCAATCTCTTCCCCCAGCTCTTCTTCCCATTTCCCCTTCAGCTCATCCACCATGATCTCCCCCTCGTCCCTCATTTCCCTGTATATAAACGACACCCTACCATCCCCCACCCATGTCCCTGAGATCACTCTGTCTTGAATCTCCTGCGTCGGGAGCTGCGGGAATTCCCTCACCTGTTGCCTCGCAAATGCCCTCAGTTGCATGTACCGAAATGCATTCCCTTGGGGCAACCCATATTTTTCCGTCAGCGCTCCCAGACTCGCAAACGCCCCGTCTACGAACAGATCTCTCAGTTGCACAACCCCAGCTCTCTGCCATGCTCCAAATCCCCCATCTATTCTCCCCGGGACAAACCTATGATTATTTCTTATCGGGGACCGCACCGAGGCTCCCGTCCTTCCCCTATGTCGTCTCCACTGCCCCCAAATTTTTAGCGTTGCCACCACCACTGGACCTGTGGTGTATTTCTTCGGGGAGAACGGCAACGGCGCCGTCACCGGTGCTTGTAAGCTGGTTCCTTTGCAGGACGCCATCTCCAATCTCTTCCACGCCGCTCCCGCCCCTTCTCCCATCCACTTACACACCATTGAGATATTGGCGGCCCAATAGTATTCACTTAGGCTCGGTAGTGCCAGCCCCCCCCCCCATCCCTGCTACGCTGCAAGAACCCCCTCCTCACTCTCGGAGTCTTCCCGGCCCACACAAAACTCATGACACTTTTCTCAATTTTCTTGAAAAAAGCCTTCGTGACCATCACCGGAAGGCACTGAAACACAAAGAGGAATCTCGGGAGGACTACCATTTTGACCGCCTGCACCCTACCCACCAGTGACAGGGGCACCATGTCCCATCTCTTAAAATCCTCCTCCATCTGTTCCACCAATCTTGTTAAATTAAGCCTATGTAAGGTTCCCCAACTCCTGGCTATCTAAATCCCTAAGTACCTGAAATCTCTTATTACCTTCCTCAGCGGTAAATCATCTATTCCCCTGCTCTGCTCCCCCGGATGCACCACAAACAACTCACTCTTCCCCATACTCAATTTGTACCCCAAAAATTCCCCAAACTCCCTGAGTGTCTGCATTATCTCAGGCATCCCCTCCACTGGGTCCGCAACATACAGCAATAAATCATCTGCATACAAAGATACCCGGTGTTCTTCTCCTCCCCTGAGTACTCCCCTCCACTTCCTGGAGCCCCTCAGTGCTATGGCCAGGGGCTCAATCGCCAATGCAAACAGTAACGGAGACAGGGGACACCCCTGCCTCGTCCCTCTATGAAGACGGAAGTAGTCGGACCTCTGCCTGTTCGTGATCACACTCGCCACCGGGGCCCTGTACAGCAGCTGTACCCATCCAATAAGCCCTTCTCCAAAACCAAATCTCCTCAGCACCTCCCACAGATAATCCCACTCCACTCTGTCGAATGCTTTCTCGGCGTCCATCGCCACCACTATCTCCGCCTCCCCCTCTGGTGGGGGCATCATCATTACCCCTAGCAACCTCCGTATGTTCGTGTTCAGCTGTCTCCCCTTAACGAACCCAGTTTGATCCTCGTGGATCACCCCCGGGACACAGTCCTCTATCCTCGTCGCCATCACTTGGCCAGGAGCTTAGCATCTACATTTAAAAGGGAAATGGGCCTGTAGGACCCACGCTGCAGCGGGTCTTTATCCTTCTTCAAAAGGAGCGATATCGTCGCCTCCGACATAGTCGGGGGCAACTGCCCCCTTTCCCTGGCCTCATTAAAGGTTCTCGTCAAAAGCGGGGCCAGTAGGTCCATATATTTCCTGTAAAATTCCACCGGGAATCCGTCCGGTCCCGGGGCCTTCCCCACTTGCATGCTCCCAATCCCTTTTACCACCTCCTCCATCTCAATCTGTGCTCCCAGTCCCGCCCTCTCCTGCTCCTCCACCTTCGGGAATTCCAGCTGATCCAGGAAACACCTCATTCCCTCCTTCCCTTCCGGGGGCTGAGCCTTATATAACCTCTCATAGAATGCCTTGAACACCCCGTTCACTCTCTCTGCTCCCCGTTCCATCTCTCCCTCCTCATCTCTCACCCCACCTATCTCCCTCGCTGCTCCCCTCTTCCTCAATTGGTGGGCCAGTAGCCGACTCGCCTTCTCTCCATACTCATACTGTACACCCTGTGCCCTCCTCCACTGTGCCTCTGCCTTACCCGTGGTCGGCAGGTCAAACTCCACATGTAACCTTTGTCTTTCCCTGTACAGTCCCTCCTCCGGTGCCTCTGCATATTGCCTGTCCACCCTCAAAAGTTCTTTCAACAATCGCTCCCTTTCTTTACCCTCTTGCTTCCCTTTATGTGCCCTTATGGATATCAGTTCCCCTCTGACCACCGCCTTCAACATCTTCCAGACCACTCCCACCTGAACCTCCCCATTGTCATTAAGCTCCAAGTACCTTTCAATACACCCCCTCACCCTTAAACATACCCCCTCATCCGCCAATACGCCCATATCCATTCTCCAGAGTGGGTGCTGTTCTTTTTCCTCTCCTACCTCCAGGTCTACCCAATGTGGAGCGTGGTCCGAAATGGCTATGGCCGTATATTCCGTCCCTGTCACCTTCGGAATCAGTGCCCTTCCCAAGACAAAAAAGTCTATCCGTGAGTATACTTTGTGAACATGGGAGAAAAATGAAAACTCCTTACTCCTAGGCCTACTAAATCTCCAGGGGTCTACCCCTCCCATCTGCTCCATGAAGTCCTTGAGCACCCTGGCCGTTGCCGGCCTCCTCCCGGTCCTGGACCTCGACCGGTCCAGCCCTGGATCAAGCATCGTATTGAAGTCTCCCCCCATTACCAACTTTCCCGCCTCCAGGTCCGGGATACGTCCCAACATACGCCTCATAAAATTTGCATCATCCCAGTTCGGGGCGTATACGTTCACCAGAACCACCGCCTCCCCTTGCAATCTGCCACTCACCATCACATATCTACCCCCACTGTCCGCCACTATGGTCTTTGCCTCAAACAGTACCCGTTTCCCCACTAAGATAGCCACCCCCTATTCTTCGCATCTAAACCCGAATGAAACACCTGTCCCACCCATCCTTTACGTAGTCTGACCTGGTCTATCAGTTTCAGATGCGTCTCCTGCAACATAACCACATCTGCCTTTAATTTCTTTAGGTGTGCGAGTACCCGTGCCCTTTTAATCGGCTCATTCAGCCCTCTCACGTTCCACGTGATCAACCGGGTTGGGGGGCTCTTTACCCCCCCCCCTTGTCGATTAGCCATCCCCTTTTTTAACCCAGCTCCTCACCCGGTTCCCACGTACCCGTATATCCCCCCGACGGTGCCCTCCCGCCTCGACCACCCCATCCCATAACAGCTCCCCCTTCTCCTTAGCAGCAGCAACCCAGTTAACCCCCCCCCTCCGCTAGATCCCCCTCTAGCGTAGTTGCACCCCCATGTTGGTCCCAGAAGTCAGCAAACTCTGGCTGACCTCGGCTTCCCCCTTGTCCTCGGCTCCCACTGTGCGAGGCCCCCTCCTTCCTGCGTCCCTGTTCCCGCCATAATTACCATAGCGCGGGAACAAAGCCCGCGTTTTCCACTCGGCCCCGCCCCTAATGGCCGGTGCCCACAGTTCCTCATGCTCCCCCCCCCCCCAACATGGGGAAGAGAGAAAAGTTACAGGATCACAAAATTAACAAATTGAAAACTCATCCCCCCCCCCGTCCCCTGTAATCACATCACCACTTTGTCCCAAAAGCTCTTTCTCTCGCCAGACTATTCCAGCTTCTCGTCCACAATGAATGTCCACGCCTCTTCTGCCATCTCAAAGTAGTGGTGCTTCCCTTGGTGTGTGACCCACAATCTCCCCGGTTGCAACATTCCAAACTGGACCTTCTTTTTGTGAAGCACCGCCTTAGCCTGTTGAAACTTGCCCTCCTTCTCGCCACCTCCGCACTCCAATCTTGGTATACGCGGATCACCGCGTTCTCCCACCTACAGCTCCGAGTTTTCTTCGCCCATCTGAGAACCGTCTCTCTGTCATTGTAGCGGAGAAACCTCACCACTATAGCGCGAGGTATTTCTCCAGCCTTTGGTCTTCGCGCCAGAACTCGATAAGCTCCCTCCACCTCCAAAGGGCCCGTCGGGGCCTCCGATCCCATTAGCGAGTGAAGCATTGTGCTCACATATGTCCCGACGTCCGCCCCTTCTGCGCCTTCGGGAAGACCCAGGACTCTTAAATTCTTCCTCCTTGAGTTATTTTCCAGGGCTTCCAACCTTTCCACACACCTTTTATGCTGTGCCTCGTGCGTTTCTGCCTTCACCACCAGGCCCTGTATTTCATCTTCGTTTTCAGCAGTCTTTGCCTTCACGACCCGAAGCTCCAGCTCTTGGGTCCTCTGCTCCTCTTTTAGTCCTTCAATCGCCTGCAGTATCGGGGCCAACAGCTCCTTCTTCAACTCCTTCTTCAGCTCTTCCACACAGCGCCGCAGGAACTCTTGCTGCTCCGGGCCCCATAGCAAACGGCCACCTTCCGACGCCATCTTGCTTTGAGCTTCTCTTCCTTGCCGCTGCTCCAGAGGATCCTCCGCAATCCGGCCGCTATCCTCTCCCTTTTCCATGCGTGTCCGGGGGGATTCCCTTCTGGTTTACCGCCGTTGTGTTTTTGCCGTTTAAATTGCCATTGGGGCTCCTATTAAGAGCCCAAAAGTCCGTTCCAACGGGAGCTGCCGAAATGTGCGACTCAGCTGGTCATTGCCGCACCCGGAAGTCATGAGCATCTATCTTTAATGAACAAACTTGCGCCTTTATTTCAACAGTAAGAAACGGGGGGTGGGGGTGAACTAAACAGAGATAAGAACTGTATTGCTGAGGAGGGAAGGATTAGGGAACAAGTCTCTCCTGAAGATAAGAAAATGGAGCAGAGATATTCTGCTGTGTGTAGGGTAAGGAGAGGAATTAGAAATACTCTCTTGGGAGTGATTGAGAGAGGTCATCGATAGAAAGAGAGGTAGAGGCCGTTGGGTTGTTGAAAAAGACAAAGATTTTATTAATGATGGCAAAAGAGACAGCTTGCTGTGGGGTAGACAAGAAAAAAGAGAATTAAATATCCTTTTGGAAGGGATGGAGTGAGGAAGAATCTTGCCCGGAAAGAGGAGAAAGTCTGTCCCCAATGGAAAGTAATAGTAATAATAATAATCGTTTATTGTCACAAGTCGGCTTCAATGAAGTTACTGTGAAAAGCCCTTAGTCGCCATATTCCGGCGCCTGTTTGGGGAGGCCGGTATGGGAATTGAACCCACGCTGCTGCCTTGTTCTGCATTACAAGCCAGCTATTTAGCCCGCTGTGCTAAACCAGCCCCTTGTAAGTGAGACATTTGATTTAACAGAGAAGGGGAAGAATAAAGGAGCAGAATG
This sequence comes from Scyliorhinus torazame, assembly GCF_047496885.1. Taxonomy (NCBI): domain Eukaryota; kingdom Metazoa; phylum Chordata; class Chondrichthyes; order Carcharhiniformes; family Scyliorhinidae; genus Scyliorhinus; species Scyliorhinus torazame. The sequence continues at coordinate 72,515,789 of NC_092714.1, read as the reverse complement.
TTAGCGTGGAGAACGAGGATCATAGGGCTCCTCTGGGAGAACAAAAGATGCTTGCGGTTAGGCTTCAATGGATTCATGTAAGAAAATGTCATAACCTCTGATTTGGAAGCAGAAAATGGCGGGAACACTCAGCAGGTCAGGCAGCACCTGTGGAGAGAGAAATGAAGGTAGGGGGAGAAGATTTCCAGCACTCAAGGAGAGACGGGTGAGGATTGAGATTCTAACAGAGACATGAACCAAACACACTACTTAAACACACCAGCTGCCATTATTTTTATAGTGGTGGGTTGTGGAACATGTGTATGTCCGAAAGGCGGAACATCACATTTTAATATTTGAATCAGACTCTCACAGTGTGGTTGGGAGCCTGATGTACATTTAACACTGGCAGGCCAGATTTTCACAGATCCTTGCAATCTTGGCTGATTGCCACAGCCCAGACCCAGCTGTGATCTCCCATGACAGGCCTCCCTGCACGTCAGTGGGTGAGCCTGCCAATCTGTCAGGTGGGGAACGGAATACAAAATGTGACAGTGAGGTCCTATCCGGGATTTCCGGGCTCCTCGTACTGATCCTGCAAAAATACTCACCCCGCTCCCTCCCCGCTTCTCCAGAAATAGTGAGGCCATTGTGTAGGTCGTGACCTTGTATTGCAACCGGCTTCCTGAATAATGGCACAGAAAATCTACCTGTGATATCTAGAAAGCTAGAAACAGATAACAACCATTGGCAGGTATTCAAATCATTATCCGAATTCATAGTCTGAATAATGTAATAGAGTAAAGAGCATTTACCCAACCCCAGAGTAAAGGTTAATAGATTTTTCCTGTCTGATAAATCCTGGACTGGATTGCTGTTATTACAGTGTTCCCCCTGTTCAGTTGTGTGTGGATATGTTAGAAAACTGTACCTCACCGAAATGAAATTATTTCATAGTCACCAAAAATCAATGTTACATTTCAGTGGGCTTTGATGACAAGTTATTAAAAATCCATTGAAATCTAACAATCAGCATGTTTGTGTACAGAATAATGGGACAAATGCTTCTGACAAAAAAATACATGCAGAACAGGTGCACTTAAAATCAGCCTAATGTACATAAGGCTACTTTCAAACACCAGTCTCTTTTCTGCCAGTCACTCTATTTTACTAATCTGTTTCCTTTTTTCTCCCAACCTCCACTCAAACCACACGTTATGGTCTTGGAGAAGTGAGCTGCAGTGTGGTTTCCAATGGCAACTGAACTTAACTAATGGAGAAAAGCCTGTGATTAGGGACTAGGTGGTGTGGGCTGCCCACTTCTGTTACTTGTGGTTTTTTAACAATTGGGAAACAGGCACCGTGGCCTGAGTGAGGGAGAGAGAGGAGGTAGGACATGGAGAGGTGCGACCGTGGGATGCCGTGGCTGGGGGAGGGGTGGGAGAGACTTCTGCTAGGTCCGGGCGGGAGCAGGGGGGGGGGGGGGGGGGAAATAACGGGGGAGTGACCAGGGGATGGGCTGTGGGGTTGGGGTGACCCCCCACGGGATTGGGGTGTCCATGCATGGACCGACATTGCCATGGCCTGCAAGGCAGCCATCTGCGGTGCACCCCACTGATCGCCCACCGTGGCCCCTGATTGTGCAGAGTGACACTGTCCATATGGTGCCCGCATCTCAGTCCGCCACACCCCACCACCCCACACCCCAGCCCCACCCCACCACCCCATCCTGCACCCTCCACACCCCCCCCCCCCCCAACCAGCCGCCACCTAACAGCGGGGCTGCACGCGGCCCATCTAAGGGCAACGCCCACAGTAGCCCCTACAGGATGGCGCTGGATGTGGACCACAGAACATACCGTTGGCATGGGTAGCGTCAGCTCATGGTACCCCTGCCAGCAGGGACGTACGCCAGAGCCCGAGGCCCCCGCAGTGCCAAGCAACGATGGGGTCAGGGGTGCAGTGGGCAGAGTGCCGGGGGAACGGCCGAGGGTGGGTGTGTAGTTGGTTAAGGAGGGGAACATGAGGGGGCAGGGTCTGCAGTGTAGACCGGGGCCACCGTGTAGCCTGGTGGGCCTGGTTGGGCACGGGGTATGCACCATTCTAACATGGGATGGCACGGTGGTTAGCACTGCTGCCTTAAAACACCAGGAACCCGGGTTCAATTCTTGCTTTGGGTTACTGTCTGTTCTCCCCGTGTCTGCATGTGTTTCCTCAGGGTTCTCAGGTTTCCTCACACAGTCCAAAGAGTGCGGGTTAGGTGGATTGGCCAAACTAAATTGCCCCTTGATCGCTCAGTTAGGCTATGGGGTTACAGGGATAGGGTGCGGTGGACAGGGGAGCGTAAATGGGTAGCTGATTTAAAAAAGATCAGTGCAGACTCGATGGGCCGAATGGCCTCCTACTGCACTGTAGGAATTCTATGATTCTGTCTGACTTTCACCCCCTGCAGATAATGGTTGAAGAATTCAACCAGGAATGGTGGCCTTCATCCTAGTCACCACAGCTCTGCCGGATACACTGAGGCTGTACGAGCCGGAGCTGCTCAAGGGGGACCCTGCAGCATTGGAGCATGTCCCAGAGAAACAGGAGGCAGCCGGTGAGTATGGGGAGCCAGCCGCCCAACAGGCCGAGGAGGTGCCAAGGAGGTGGGAAGGCGGTGTTGCATCAGGCCTTGTGTGTACTGGCAGCGCCTGTCATTCGAGGACCTGTCGGACCATGCATGTCATCGAAGACTCTGGCTGACCAGGCATGTCACCGAAGACTCTGGCTGACCAGGCATGTCATCGAAGACTCTGGCTGACCAGGCATGTCATCGAAGACTCTGGCTGACCAGGCATGTCATCGAAGACTCTGGCTGACCAGGCATGTCATCGAAGACTCTGGCTGACCAGGCATGTCATCGAAGACTCTGGCTGACCAGGCATGTCATCGAAGACTCTGGCTGACCAGGCATGTCATCGAAGACTCTGGCTGACCAGGCACGTCATCGAAGACTCTGGCTGACCAGGCATGTCACCGAAGACACTGGCTGACCAGGCATGTCACCGAAGACACTGGCTGACCAGGCATGTCACCGAAGACTCTGGCTGACCAGGCATGTCACCGAAGACTCTGGCTGACCAGGCATGTCACCGAAGACACTGGCTGACCAGGCATGTCATCGAAGACTCTGGCTGACCAGGCATGTCATCGAAGACTCTGGCTGACCAGGCATGTCATCGAAGACTCTGGCTGACCAGGCATGTCATCGAAGACAGTATCTCGCCATCACTGACTGTCTTGTTATCTGATTCGCCAGACTTGCACCTCAGCATCTCGCCACTCACAAGGGGGAGCTGCTTTTAAACGATCTCTCACCTCTCACTCCCAGTCAACACACAAGCATGGCAGCACGCAGACCTGCTCTTCACTTTGGGAATGCTGACCTGGACAGTTTTCTCAACGCTGTCAATGAGAGACCGGGCATCCTGTTCTCCTGAGGTGTCAGAGGGCCAGCAGCAGGGCCACCACTACCGCCTGAAGGCAGTGGCAGCAGTTGTCAGTGCAGGCAGCATGTCCAGAAGGACCAGTGTCCAATGTCAGAAGAAGACCAATGACCTCCACCAAGATGCAAGGGTAAGTTACCATCTCTATCCTGGCATCAGTTCCACCTGCCACCCCTCAAATTCCCATCCACCACTCCACAAATCACTGGCTGACACCTCGCACCCTCCCCACATACGATCTTCGTGCTTGTCCGTCAGCAATCCCTGGCACCCACCAGAACAACCCCTTCATATCCAATTGCAGTATCCGCACATGCCCCAACCCATCAAGCACGGGGTTCACAAAGCCCTCTCTTTGTACCCGTAGTTTTAAAAATACATTTAGAATACCCAATTCTTTTTTTTCCAATTAAGGGGCAATTTAACATGGCCGCTACCCTGCACATCTTTGGGTTGTGGGGGTGAGACCCACGCAGACATGGGGAGAATGTGCAAACCCCACACGGACAGTGACCCGGGGCCGGGATCAAACCTGGGTCCTCAACGCCTTGAGGCAGCAGTGCTAACCACTGTGCCACCCAATTTGTCTCCGTAGTTGAAGATAGCCCATAATAAGGGGGAAAGTGTCATAACCCGCACTCGACTTATGGGGTGGGAATGATTGTCTTCCCCGTGTCCCTTGTGGAGTACGGACTCTCCCATTAGGGAGCGGGGCAAACTCAGTCTATGTTGTATATAAGGTTGGCCAGTTCACCACTGACATGTAAAGACACAGTTGGGAACTACCAGAAGCTGTGTGTTATAGCCTTGTAAGTAAACCTGAATTTCTTTGATACGACTTGGTGTGGACTCCCCTTGGCTTCATAAAAGAAAGGACCACGACGGGGGTCGGAGTGCCAGAGATCTGGGTTCTCATGCCCTATGAGGAATGGGCCCTGGAAATCGCGGAGTTATTCGAGGAGAGAGCAGTCACTGACAACGAGGTTGACTGCACCACAGGAGTGAGGATCCACTGCCCATTCACCCAGATGCCCTGGCTCAAGTGAATTCTTCCTCTCAGACAAATGATCCTTCCCTCTCACTGATCACATAGCCATTGTCTCGCAAGATCTCCATTAGATGAGGCCGGGCCACCCAGAGTCGTCCCTCGCCCCACCACCCAAGGGACCACTTTGGAGGAGAGCTTTGAGGAAACCACCATCGAGGCGTCACAGCTATCATCCCCACCTTGCCCCTTCTCCCAGCGCAGACGCACACACCTCGGTGGGTGACATTGGTCGACAGGCTTCTAGGGCACAATCTGGTGATTGAAATGCGATGCAACAATCATCATCTGAGACATGGCATGTGTATCCACGAGAAGCCACTTGAGAGTTGTGAAGTGCTCTCACAACTAACAAGGCCAATTCCTGAAGGCAAAAGCCTTCAGCTATGAAGCTAGAGGCTGCTCACAGTCAAACCATGTTAAAGTGACCTTCAGCATATGACCAAGAATAGGGTTCTGTCCTGGAAGTGTTTGGTAGGACAGACAGGCAGCAGCTGTAGTTGCCCCTGTTATGGGTATCCGTAATATTTAAAGAGGGCTTGAAGGGCTCACAGAATAAAAGCCTCTCACCCCCCCATCCCCCGGCCCAGGGGCATCCCCTGACCTGGAATGCTTCAGACCGCCAACCAAGTCCGACCCCCCTGAGGGGCCCCTCAACCAAGCCCACACCCCTGGGGTGTCCCCCCCACAACCAAGCCCAGCCCCCCTGAGGCCCTCTCCCCCCCCCTACCCCAAGCTCTGGGTCAGCAGCTCCAGTGCCCTAGAGCTGCATGCCCGAAAATGGAAATGGCTACTCACCTCCTCAGTTCCCCTCAGCAGCCATCGCGCCAGCTTCACGTGATTTCTCGCTGGGGAGCTGGTTAATTCCCAGGAAGCCATTATATTTTACTTCAATCTCACTAATGAGGTGGAAAGTGACGCAAATTGGGGTTAATGATATGCTCGCCATATTTGGGCGAGATGTGGAACTCACCATCGGGAGTGGGCCAGTAAAATAGCAAATTGATTTGCGCCCAGCGTGAATCTCGATTTCGACCTTTCCTGCTATTTAATCGGCGTGCCCAGATCTGCACTGAGCACAACTCGGTGGTCAAATTGTGTGCATTGTTTATTTTGAATTAGTTACTCCTCAGGCTTCTGCTGTGGATAATGACAATTTCCTTCCTATTTGTTGAGGGCAATGATTTGAATGTAAATCTCTGTTATTTGAAGCCTCCATTTCTCAGAACAGCAAACAGTCTCATATAATTGAATACTAAGATAAGACAAGGCAGGCAAAAAAATTCTGTCGTAATTGAAGTATTGGTATTAAAAGTGTTGGTGCTGAATTAGTGAAAGATGATTTGAGTTGAACCTGTTTAGACGATTGTCTGAGTGGTATAGTGCATAAAAATATTTGCTGTGCCAAGTACCTTTTCTGTGGGGCTAATTTCAATCCTGAAATAAAAGTATACAGCATGTTATGGGTTGCAACAATGGGAATAATTGTATGGGCTGAAATGCTTACAAAAGAAAGAAGAAACACAGGTCCAAGGAGACAAATTTTCATATTTTGTTTGAGACTGACTTATACCACTAGCTATAGCATTGGATTCAGGACCAGTTTCACGTTGGTGTTGGGATTATTTAAATTAAACTAAGCATTTTATAAAATGGTATAGCACAGGGCTAAATTGCTGGCTTTGAAAGCAGACCAAGGCAGGCCAGCAGCACGGTTCAATTCCCGTACCAGCCTCCCCAAACAGGTGCCGGAATGTGGCGACTAGGGGCTTTTCACAGTAACTTCATTTGAAGCCTACTTGTGACAATAAGCGATTTTCATTTCATTTCATAAATCTCCCCGACAAAGAGTTCAAATTATTGCTGAGTTCCAAACAGCATGCAATGGACCTTCAGCACATTCTCCTGCGTGTCCTTAGCTTGGATCGAGCAGGCATTCCACACCTGACTGATGTCATCTGCAATGCAGCTGTGCATCTTGTGACCAACCACAGCTTCTATTAATAACAAGCAATCTGCTTCTCAGCGACAGTGCTGTACCTGGTACCTCGGTTTCATCTCTGAAGTTCAAACATTTCTGAAAACAAAATGTATTTTCTTTTAAATATTTTTTACCAAACAGAAATTCTAACATCCACTACTATCACTGTCAAAGGGACAGTGTCATTGTAAACCAGGTTTGCAAACAGCGAAGCAAATGATGGCACAAATCAGTGTATCTGCAATGCATTTGTTTCTGCAATTCCAGCTGGTACTACCAAAATTCAATTTAATTTAAAAAACACTGTAGGTAGATGTTCCTTCAACATACTTCAGTCTCAAGACAAAAATAAGAACCTGGATTCTGCACACTAACTCTAGATGGAACAGAGAAAGTCAGAATCTGATTTAGTCAACTTTAGTATCATTTAACGTAAGTTATTGAAATACATTGGAACAAATGATTTAAAAAGTACCTGTGTTTAAATCAGGTCAGGCATAAAATCAAAGTAAAAGTAAATATTGTAGCCAGCATTGCTCGAAACATGGATAGTTGACCTTGAGCTAAATCACCTCACCTTATGCCTTAATTATCCTTCTGACTCACCCCCATTTACAATTTAGAATGTGCTGCATCAGTCTTCGCCATTTTAACATGTACAGGACAACGAATATAGATAATAACGTTACAGCATTCCACTTTCTATCATAATGTAAACATCAAAACAGAACATCTGGAAAATAAAGGCAAAAAATCAGACCGCAGAATGTTTTATTTGTTTTCCCCTCTCTGTATCAGGTATTACTCATCTGGGGTATAAATGCTGTACATTCTGTGGCACGCCATTCAAGTGACCACAGAACATAGAACATAGAACATTACAGCGCAGTACAGGCCCTTCGGCCCTCGATGTTGCGCCGACCTGTGAAACCACTCTAAAGCCCATCTACACTATTCCCTTATCATCCATATGTTTATCCAATGACCATTTAAATGCCCTTAATGTTGGCGAGTCCACTACTGTTACAGGCAGGGCATTCCACGCCCTTACTACTCTCTGAGTAAAGAACCTACCTCTGACATCTGTCTTATATCTATCACCCCTCAATTTAAAGCTATGTCCCCTCGTGCTTGACATCACCATCCGAGGAAAAAGGCTCTCACTGTCCACCCTATCTAATCCTCTGATCATCTTGTATGCCTCAATTAAGTCACCTCTTAACCTTCCTCTTTCTAAAGAAAATAACCTCAAGTTCCTCATCCTTCCCTCATAAGATCTTCCCTCCATACCAGGCAACATCCTGGTAAATCTCCGCTGCACCCTTTCCAATGCTTCCACATCCTTCCTATAATGCAGCGACCAGAATTGCACGCAATATTCCAAATGCAGCCGCACCAGAGTTTTGTACAGCTGCAACATGACCTCATGGCTCCGAAACTCAATCCCTCTACCAATAAAAGCTACCACACCGTACGCCTTTTTAACAACCCTCTCAACCTGGGTGGAAACTTTCAGGGATCTATGTACATGGACACCAAGATCTCTCTGCTCATCCACACTACCAAGAATCTTACCATTAGCCCAGTACTCTGTCTTCCTGTTATTCCTTCCAAAATGAATTACCTCACATTTTTCTGCATTAAACTCCATTTGCCACCTCTCAGCCCAGCTCTGCAGCTTATCTATGTCCCTCTGTAACGTGTTACATCCTTCCGCACTGTCCACAACTCCACCGACTTTAGTGTCATCTGCAAATTTACTCACCCATCCTTCTACGCCCTCCTCCAGGTCATTTATAAAAATGACAAAAAGCAGTGGCCCCAAAACAGATCCTTGTGGTACACCACTAGTAACTGGACTCCAGGCTGAACATTTACCATGAACCACCACCCTTTGCCTTCTTCCAGCTAGCCAATTTCTGATCCAAACTGCTAAATCACCCTGAATCCCATGCCTCTGTATTTTCTGCAATAGCCTACCATGGGGAACCTTATCAAACGCTTTACTGAAATCCATATACACCACATCAACTGCTTTACCCTCGTCCACCTGTTTGGTCACCTTCTCAAAGAACTCAATAAGGATTGTGAGGCACGACCTACCCTTCACAAAACCGTGTTGACTATCTCTAATTAAATTATTCCAGTCCAGATGATTGTACATCCTATCTCTTATCAACCTTTCCAAGACTTTACCCACAACAGAAGTAAGGCTCACTGGTCTATAGTTACCGGGGTTGTCTCTACTCCCCTTCTTGAACAAGGGGACAACATTTGCTATCCTCCAGTCTTCTGGCACTATTCCTGTAGACAATGATGACATAAAGATCAAAGCCAAAGGCTCAGCAATCTCCTCCCTAGCTTCCCATAGAACCTAGGATAAATCCTATCCAGCCCTGGGAACTTATCTATTTTCACACTTTCCAGAATTGCTAACACCTCCTCCTTAAGAACCTCAAGCCCTTCTAGTCTAGTAGCCTGTATCTCAGAATTCTCCTCAACAACATTGTCTTTTTCCTGTGTGAATACTGACAAAAAATATTCATTTAGCACCTCTCCTATCTCCTCGGACTCCACGCACAACTTCCCACTACTGTCCTTGACTGGCCCCACTCTTACCTTAGTCATTCTTTTATTCCTGACATATCTATAAAAAGTTTTAGGGTTATCCTTGATCCTACCTGCCAAAGACTTCTCATGTCCCCTCCTGGCTCTTCTTAGCTTTCTCTTTAGGTCCTTCCTAGCTAACTTATAACTCTCGAGCGCCTTAACTGAACCTTCACGTCTCATCTTTACATAAGCCTCCTTCTTCCTCTTAACAAGTGATTCAACTACTTTAGTAAACCATGGTTCCCTCGATCGACCACTTCCACCCTGCCTGACAGGGACATACTTATCAAGGACACGCAGTAGCTGTTCCTTGAACCAGCTCCACATTTCAATTGTGCCCATCCCCTGCAGTTTCCCTCCCCATCCTATGCATCCGAAGTCTTGCCTTATCGCATCATAATTGCCTTTCCCCCAGCTATAACTCTTGCCCTGCGGTATATATCTATCCTTTTCCATCGCTAAAGTAAACGTAATCGAATTGTGGTCACTATCACCAAAGTGCTCACCTACCTCTAAATCTAACACCTGTCCAGGTTCATTTCCCAGTACCAAATCCAATATGGCCTCTCCTCTCGTTGGCCTATCTACATACTGTGTCAGGAAACCCTCCTGCACACATTAGACAAAAAAGGACCCATCTAACGTGCTCGAACTATAGCGTTTCCAGTCAATATTTGGAAAGTTGAAGTCCCCCATAACAACTACCCTGTTACTTTCGCTCCTATCCAGAATCATCTTTGCAATCCTTTCCTCTACATCTCTGGAACTTTTCGGAGGCCTATAGAAAACTCCCAGCAGGGTGACCTCTCCTTTCCTGATTCTGACCTTAGCCCATACCACCTCAGCGTATGAGTCCTCATCAAACGTCTTTTCTGCCACCGTAATACTGTCCTTGACTAACAATGCCACCCCTCCTCCTCTTTTACCACCTTCTCTGAGCTTACTGAAATATCTAAACCCCGGCACCTGCATCAACCATTCCTGACCCTGCTCTAGCCATGTCTCCGAAATGGCCACAACATAGAAGTCCCAGGTACCAACCCATGCCGCAAATTCACCCACCTTATTTTGGATGCTGCTGGTAAACCACCTTCCTGCCTGCCGGTACACTCCTGCAACTTTGAAACCTTACTCCTGACCTCACTACTCTCAACCTCCTGTATATTGGAGCTACAATTCAGGTTCCCAGACCCCTGCTGAACTAGTTTAAATCCTCCTGTAGAGCATTAGCAAATTTCCCCCCCCCCTCCAGGATATTAGTACCTCTCTGGTCCAGGTGTAGACCATCCCGTTTGTAGAGGTCCCACCTACCCCAGAATGGGCCCCAATTATCTAGGTATCTGAAACCCTCCCTCCTGCACCATCCCAGCAGCCACGTGTTCAACTCCCCTCTCTCCCTATTCCTCGTCTCGCTAGCACGTGGCACGGGTAACAACCCAGAGATAATAACTCTGTTTGTTCTTGATCTAAGTTTCCACCCTAGCTCCCTGAATTCCTGCCTTACATCCCTATCCCTTTTCTACCTATGTCGTTGGTGCCTATGTGGACCACGACTTGGGGCTGCTCCCCCTCCCCCTTAAGGATCCCGAAAACACTATCCGAGACATCACGGACCCTGGCACCTGGGAGGCAACACACCAACCACGAGTCTCTCTCGTTCCCACAGAATGTCCTATCTATCCCCCTAACTATGGAGTCTCCAATGACTAATGCTCTACTCCTCTCCCCCCTTCCCTTCTGAGCAACAGGGACAGACTCTATGCCAGAGACCTGTACCCCATGGCTTGCCGCTGGTAAGTCATCCCCCCCAACAGTATTCAAAGCGGTATACTTGTTATTCAGGGGAACGACCACAGGGGATCCCTGTACTGACTGCTTCCTCCCAGCCCCTCTCACCGTCACCCATCTGTCTTTATTCTTTGGAGTAACTACATCCCTAAAACTTCTTTCTCTGACTACCTCTGCCTCCCGAATGATCCGAAGTTCATCCAACTCCAGCTCCAGTTCCCTGACACGGTTTTTGAGGAGCTGGAGATGGGTGCACTTCCCACTGATGAAATCAGCAGGGACACTGACAGTGTCCCTCACCTCAAACATTCTGCAGGAGGAACATTGCACTGCCTTCCCTGCCATCCCCTCTAGATAAAACAAGAAGAAAGAAGAAGAAGAAAAAAAGAAACAAAGAGCTTACCTTATATTCACTAAACCCCTTAGGTTAGAGGAGGTGGAAGGGTGGGGGACACTACAAGTGTAGTGTCTCGGGTTTAGCAACCACCCGACTTATATACAGAACCTACCTGATTCCCAAGCTGCACACTGCTCCCTCTCTCTCTTCCGCTCCCGGAAATGAAGGCAGCTGGAACCTGGGGGTAAGTTTAAACACTTACCTGCTTCACAAGCTGCACACCGGTGGCCAGGTTGTGCGGGCGAGATTGGTCCAGCGTCATCAAAGCGAGCTGCGGGTAGGCATCGGATGCTTCAGGTGGCGAGCAGGTGCGGTTCCGATGTCGAGATGTCCGGGGACCCTGTGGGGAACAAGATGGTGGCGCCCATGGTGCGCACATTGCGGGGTCGGGACAAGATGGCGGCGCCCATGGTGCGCACATTGCGGGGTCGGGACAAGATGGCGGAGCCCATGGTGCGCACATTGAGGGGTCGGGACAAGATGGCGGCACCCATGGTGCGCACATTGCGGGGTCGGGACAAGATGGCGGCGCCCATGGTGTGCACATTATGGGGTCGGGACAGGATGGCGACGCCCATTGGTCGCACATGGACCCGGGAGGAGAAGATGGCGGCTCCCATTGTGCATCAGGCGTGGGGGAGGGGGCGATAGCGGGCACGATCACAGCGACTGCGCGGGCCTGGCACACAGCCGCGAAGTGGCCCTTTTTACTGCAGGATTTACAAACTGCAGTGCGGGCCGGGCAGTGTTGGCGGGGATGCTTCTGCTGAACGCAGAAGTAGCACCGGGGACCCCCGCGGATCGTGGCTCGGCGTGCAGCTCAGGCGTATTGCGAAGGCAGGGCCCCGGCTGAGGAGGTCGTCAGTGGGGTCCAGGAGGGGTAGGAAGGGGTAGAAGGGTGGGCAGTGCGGCAGGAGAGGTACGATTGTACGTTACGGGATGCGACCGTCATGGAGAGCGCCAAGGTTTTTGTCTCCGCCAGTTCGAGCGTGGCCCCTTCCAGCAATCGTTCTCGGATGTGGTCCGACGCAATCCCCGCCACGAAGGCATCGCGCATGAGGAGATTCGTGTGTTCGGCGGCCGTGACGGCCTGACAGTCTCAGTCCCGGACGAGTGGAATTAGGGCCCGCCAGAAGTCTTCGATGGACTCACCAGGTAGTTGCGAGTGGGTGGCAAGTACATGCCTGGCGAAGAGCGTGTTCGCCTTCTGTGCGTAGTGTTCTTTGAGGAGTTCCATCGCTTTTGTGTAAGTCGTGGCGTCTTGGATCAAGGGGAACATACTGGAGCTCAGTCTGGAGTACAGACGTTTATCTTCTGAGCCTCCGTTGGCACGGGGTCCGCCGCATTCATGTAAACCTCGAAACATGCTAGCCAGTGAGTAAAGTCTTTCCTGGCATCGGGCGAGTGAGGATCCAGCTGCAGGCGATCGGGCTTAATTCGGATATCCATTCTGTGGAAAATCTGACTGTAATAAATTGATGCGCGATCAATTGCACAAAGACTAAAGTTGGGGACAACTGTGGCTTTATTGCAGTCAGATGCGAGGCCTCCTGCTGCAGCTGGCGAAATGGCAGGGCACTGGAGGTCATGCATATTTATACAGTTCTCCCTGGGCGGAGCTAGCCGGCAGGAGCTCCCTGCGAACCTGTAGTGCAGGTCCTACCTTACATCTCCTATTACAGTGGATCACCACAATTCCCAAGCTGCACACCGTCTCCCTCTCTCTCTCCCGCTCCCGGAAATGAAGGCCGCTGGAATCTGCGAGTAAGTTTAAACACTTACCTGATTCCCAGGCTGCACACCGGCTCCCTCTCTCTCTCCCGCTCCCGGACCATTCTCTACGTGTGTGTCTCCATCTCTCTAACAATGTGTGCTGGCAGTTTGAGTAATCAGAGGGAGAGTTGCATCACAATATAATCCTGGTCTTGCCGGTGATCAAGAGAAGTGACCTCTGATTGGCAGGTTGCGACATGTGGTGTTGCCTGGCGATCTGGACTGGGTCCTTGAATTTTCAATATCTTATGAACGGCTTGTATAAAGGAATCGAAAGCTGTATATCCAGATTTGCAGATGACTCGAAGTTAGGAAGGAAGAAGTTGTACAAATGGAATCAAGACTCAGAGGGACATAGACAGGTGAAGTGAATGTATTAAATTATAGCATTTTGGGTTCTGTGTGGGGAAAGGTCAATTTTGCAGCTGAGAAAGTGAAATTGGAATGTCATCTCAATGGTTTAATATAAGGGGTGATTCTCTGGGGCCATTAGCCCAAGCCGGGATTCCCACTAGCATGTTGAATTGGACATGAGGCCCAAAACGGGATTCCCACTGGGCGTCATACCCCTCGACATTCTCCTGCACTCCCCTTGAACCCCGCAAGATCAGGTTCTCGCCCAGAAACAGCGAGAACTTGATCAGATCTCATTAACATTCCATTTCAATCTCAATAGCAAGATTGAAGTGGAATGCACTGGCCTCCCGGAATGTTCCCCCCCCCCCCCCCCACCCCACCCAGCTGGAGGTCCCGCTGGCGCAAATCACTACTGGTCCCTAAAAGTGGGGGCCTGGCGCCAGGGAAACTGTGGGGGAGTAGGGGGATGAGTGCCCTTTCTAGTCTTACCTCCAGTGTGCCAAGGGGTTCCGAAAGGGGAGTTGGGGGTCAGGGGTGGGGGGGAGGGAGGGTTTAGCCTGGGTTGGAGGGGCTCCGATCAGGGATCTTTCCCGGGATGGGGGTCATGTGGCAAATCTGTTAAATGAAGATAAAAGTCCGCCCTTTAAAGCCTCGAAAACCTTTTTGTCTCTTCCAGCATGTCAATTACAAAGATCTGTAAAAATCGTCCCTTTGAGGTGTTGGAAACCTTTGAAGTGTTTTTTTCACATTCACTTTCATTCCTCCTTAACATTTTCCATCCTCTGGACTTGCTGAGAACTATATTGCTTACATTTAATTTCACGGCCTATTACAACAAAAACAGAAAATACTGGACAATCTCAGCAGGTCTGACCGCATCTGTGGAGAGAAAAGGGAGCTAATCATAGATTATCATAGAATTTACAGTGCAGAAGGAGACCATTCGGCCCATCGAGTCTGCACCGGCTCTTGGAAACAGCATCCTACCCAAGGTCAACACCTCCACCCTATCCCCATAACCCAGCAACCCCACCCAACACTAAGGGCAATTTTGGACACTAAGGGCAATTTATCATGGCCAAGCCACCTAACCTGCACATCTTTGGATTGTGGGAGGAAACCGGAGCACCCGGAGGAAACCCACGCACACACGGGGAGGATGTGCAGACTCCGCACAGACAGTGACCCAAGCCGGAATCGAACCTGGGACCCTGGAGCTGTGAAGCAATTGTGCTATCCACAATGCTACCGTGCTGCCCAATACATTTAGAGTGCCCAGTTCATTTTTTCCAATTAAGGGGCAATTTAGCATGGTCAATCCACCTACCCTGCACGTCTTTGGGTTGTGGGGGTGAGACCCACGCAGACACGGGGAGAATGTGCAAACTCCACACGGACAGTGACCCAGAGCCGGGATCGAACCTGGGACCTTGGCGACGTGAGGCTGCAGTGCTAACCACTGTGCCACCGTGCTGCCCGAGCTAATGTTTCAGATCTGGATGACTCTTTGTCAAAGAGTTTCTTTTCTCTCCACAGATGCTGTCAGACCTGCTGAGATTGTCCAGAATTTTCTGTTTTTGTTTCAGATTCCAGCATCTGCGGTAATTTGCTTTTATCATGGTCTACTACCTTTTACAAGCCTCTTGATTGACAGGTCCAGGCTTTTTCAAAGGAGGATAAGATTTGTTTTTATAACTCTTCACAGTGCATTAACTCTAAAGTGCTTTGTATTTTGAGCAGGTGTTGTTTCTAACAACAGTATTTTTAAGGAGGCTGTTGCTTTGTTCTGAAGTCCTTCCTAGGAAGACCAGGTGCTCTGTCTGAGTGTTTCCCCAGGCACCCTGGTAAGGCCAAACTGGCAGTGCCAAGTGCTGGGGGCAGAGCCAATTGAGGGGTGTAGCAATCTGGGATGGCCAGTTCCCGATTACAAAATGGACGCTTTGCAAAGATTGCAGGGAAAATGGACAATACTGAGAAAGCAAGCAGGTTCAGGGTTTGTCTGTTGATTGGGGCCGCAGCTCCCAGACAAGACCGAAACTGCAAAGCCATTACCATACTAATGAGCCATCTCCGGGGACAAAAGAGTAACATTTAAGTAAACGATACCAAGGCAGACAGCCCGGCGCCAGAGGAGACGAGAACAAAGCAGGCCAACGGCCACCTAGGACACGCCCAGCCATCAGGGCACCGACCCCTCTATTGGAGGAAATCAATAGGAACGATTGAGAAACGGCCCAATTAATTCGGGCCAAGTTCAAGGCCCGCCCAAAAGCGCGCGAAGCCCCATTTGGGTATAAGAAGGAACCCCCAAGAGAGAATCGCTCTCTTGGCTCCGGCTCTCACCAAGGAGAGAACTGCCAAAGCTGCATCAGAACAAGTAAGTCCAAGATCAACGCACGATACCAGACAGACGCTCTTAGCTGTTATTCAATACCAGTTCAACCCCAGCAGCCTCAGAACCAAACAACGGCCATTGTTCCTCTGACTGAGTGGGCGCCTGAAGCGAAGTATAGGCTTTAGCAGTAGTGATAGTTTAGTCTGTAGAGTTTTATGCATGAGCATATTTGACTGTGTGTAAATAAATGAGCATTGAGTTTGAACTTACTAACTGGTGTATCGAGTCTTTGATCAGTATTCGGGTTTGAACCTTGTGGCGGTATCAAAAGATACGTGGCGACTCTAGAGCAAAACGTAATTAGAATTAAGGAAGGCGATCATATTGGCCGCCATCTTCAGAGCCAAATAAAGAGAAACACAATTAGCAACAGGGGGCCTTGCTAATGGCCCCAGAGAATCACCCCGTATATTAAACCATTGAGATAACATTTCAATTTCACTTTCTCAGCTGCAAAATTGGGGGTCCTTGCCAGTGATTGGGAGGAGTCTTGCCAGTGATTTGGGGAGGGGGTGGGGAGGGCTGTTGTGTTATTCTGAGATCAAGGCTCTCACCCCTGGCTCCAAAAGATTTTCTAAGTATGGATTGCAAACTGGATCGTGCTGATCCACTCGGCAGGAATCACACCTCATTCTCACCAGACACCATTTAGAAAGTTTTTGGGAGAATTGCACCCATAATCTTAATGAAACTAGGAGCTATAGAGGAGCAAATGGATTTAGGGATCCATGCTAAAAATTACTAAAAAACTAGTGCAGAGTTATAAAAGCAATCAAAAAGTACGAATGGAATGGTGGTCTTTATAGCCGTTTGGTAGTACAGGACTTCAGTATTGCTGGAAAAATGCATTTTGTCAAAACTTTATGGCTTGCACTCATCAGGACAATTGCAAGAACACCAATGTCAGGGGAAACTGTGGTCAGGATTCTCCGAAATCCCGGCCAAGTGTTGATGCCGGCATCAACTGGACTCTTGGCCCAGCGATTCAGCGGCCCTCAGGGGGCCAGCACGGCACCGGCGCTGCACTGCGCGGACCCGTGCCGGCGCATGCACGCGACGGCTATCTCTGCACCAGTGCATGCGCATGGTGGCCACCTCTGCGCCGGCGCCGCACAACATGGCGGAGCCCTACAGCTGGCCTGGAAGGAGGTAGGCCCCCTCCAGATCACGGGTGCCCACCGATCGGTTGGCCCCAATAGCAGGCCTGAATGCCGTGGAGGCTCCCCCCAGAGTCTGATCCCCCCGCTCTCCCCATCAGGATGGCCACCGCGGCCGCGGGTCTGAGCTCCCACTGGGTGGTACCAGGTTGGACCCACGCTGGCGGGACTCGGCGGGAATTCGGGCGGTCGAACACGGAGAATCGCTGCGGCCCCGGACCGGCATCGTGTCGACTGCGCGGGTACAATTGGCGCTGATTCTCCGGTCGCCGGAGAATCACGTCCCGGCGTCAGAGCGGCATGGCGGGAATTTTCCACGTCACCGCCGATTCTGTGACCCGGCGCGGGCTCGGCGAATCCCGGCCACAACTTTATGCTATATGAGATGAGGGTACTGATTGGTTGGCAAGTCGTCTGTGTTTTGTTGTGGCATTGCCATGGAGCATGCATCAGTTAATGTTTACTGACAGTTAATTGCCAGGCATTGTTTCAAAATTTAAACCAGGCAGCTTGACTCTGATTGGTCAAGGCATTGCCCCAAGGAATGAAGCAGCGAATGACTCTCACTTATTTCTTTTCATACAGTAGGAAGTTGTTGTTTCCCCTGACATTAGTAGTCTTGCAATTGTTCTGATGGGTGCAAGATGAAAAGCTTCAGCAAAATGTACTTTTTCAGCCATAGGGCAGGATTTTCCAGCTGCTCCTCCTGGCAGGATCTGACGACAAGGGGTGCAAACAACAGGAAATCCCCTTGTCAGTGGCGGGACTGGAAGATCCCACCACTGGCCAATGGTGGGCCGCCACATCTGCCGCAAAACCCACCGTGCTGGGGATGGGGGGCCGGAAATTTCCATCCATAGTCTTTATCTTAAGGGAGTAAGTGGGTTGAAATACAAAAGTGAGAAAATAATTCTTCATTAGTACAGAGTTGTAGTTAAACTGCATCTGCAAATTTCAGGGTCAAACATCAGGAAAGATATCATAAAATTTCATAGAATTTACAGTGCAGAAGGAGGCCATTCAGCCCATCAAGTCTGCACCGGCTCTTGGAAAGAGCACCTACCCAAGGTCAACACCTCCACCCTATCCCCATAACCCAGTAACCCCACCCAACACTAAGGGCAATTTTGGACACTAAGGGCAATTTATCATGGCCAATCCACCTAACCTGCACATCTTTGGACTGTGGGAGGAAACCGGAGCACCCGGAGGAAACCCACGCACACACGGGGAGGATGTGCAGACTCCGCACAGACAGTGACCCAAGCCGGAATCGAACCTGGGACCCCGGAGCTGTGAAGCAATTGTGCTATCCACAATGCTACCGTGCTGCCCGTATATACTGGCCTTGGAAGGTTCACCAGGATATCACTAAAGCTTAAAGGGATTCAACGAAATAATAACGGACCTTACAGGGCTATGTTATGAGGACAGGTGGTATAAAGTTTGCTTGTGTTCACTTGAGTTTAGAAGGTTGATTAACTCAGTTGGCTAGAGTATGATTCAGAATGATGCCAATGAAATCAATTCCTGTACTGGTTCATGGAGGCCTGCCTCCTTTCCTTACCCCATACCTGATGTGGATGATGCCCATCAAGGTTTATAACCACTCTCCAACAGAAAGAGATGCTCATGGTCCCTCATGTATTATGGCTAATTACACAGTCACCCACAGGGTTGCTGAGTGATCTAATTGAGTTGTTTAGAATGTTAAAGGGATTTGATAGGCTAGATACAGAGAAACAGCTTCCTTTTGTGCGGTTTCCAGAACAAGATGACATCATTTTAATATTGGAGCTAGGTTATTGATGTGAAATTGGAAAACATTTTTGACAAATTTCCAGTTGAGTCAACCAGAAATTGAGGTGGTGAACTGTCACTTCTACAATTTTCTGGTGGCGTTTACCTCTGGGATAGTAAATTAGACAGTTTCAATATGGACATTAGCTCAAAATGACATGCTGTCATCCTTCAATCCACTTGCCAGTGTTCCTGCCGGGTTATTGTAGATTCATCGACCAAGTTATGTAATAAGGATGTCCATGGTTATAGGGACTCTGCTGTTGTTCGACCCCAGTCTGCGAGGATGTGCACGTTTTTTAAACTGTATTTCTTTCTTTTCTTACTTAGCTATTAAGGTAATTTAGTGATAACTGTTCTATTTTGTCTCAACCACAGTAATAATAGCACCATAATTTTTCCTGCTGGAAATTACGTATGCTTGAATTTAGAAAAAGAGTGATAATCAGAAGGTTACAGGAGTGGCAAGACTGTATCAGAACTGCTCTGTGCTTACCCACTACTCTTACATACATTTACAGAGTGATGCATGCATATTTCACCATGTCAGGAGCCGTGTTTTCACAGCTCTCAACTGGGTCTTTAGTTGAGCTGTGCCTCATATTGCGAAGTGACCTGCAGCTAAACCCTTCCACAGGCACGTCATTGCCAGTGATTGTCAAAGTCACATTAACTTCAATGCCTTTAGTTCATTCCACAGGCGACATCGGACCAGACAAATTGCATTGTTTCCTCAAGCAAGTCCTTCATATGTGGAGTTTTACAGAGGGTCAGGGTTTCCAATGGTTCAGGGAATTATAGAATGTGGCCATGTGAGAGAGTAGTGTCCACGCTTCTGCTCCATCACACAGTGCTTCTGCGTGAATCACAAAGATTTTAATTCTCAATGCTCAGCTCATTTGCGACCATTTAGGCAGGATTATGAAAGTCAATGTTCATTTTCCAGATGGCCTTTGCTTTAAGGTGGATCATCATGCCACAGACACTTGACCCGCAAAGGGGACTAAAGACTAAGGATATCCTCTTCATCCATGGCTCATGACACTTAGCAAAATCTAAAGGCACTAACTGAAACAAGTTCAGTGATATGTGTGTTTCCACCAGGGAAAAGAAGAGCTCACACCGGGCACTAGAGGTGCTTGAGGATGCCTGGAGCATCCTGCAGTGGACTAGTTAAGATGTAAGCATCATGGTAATTATTGCATCCTGCACAGCCATGGCAATCAAAGCAAGGGGAGGGAAAGAGAAATCTAGGCTGGATATTGAGATAATGTTCGGCACTTCTGCCGCAATTTCCCTCATGTTTTGTGACTACACTACCCCACCTTGGGCAGACTCATGGTGGAAAAGGCAACCCTTATTGCCTTCTACAGATCCGCAGCAAAGCTACCTTTTATAAGGAGCAGTGAAGAATCCACACCGAGTTGCAGTGAAAAACAAGACTTACTTAATTGAATACATTAACTATTATGTACTGCTCCAGTAGTTCCCTACTGGGTCTTCTCTAATCGCTGCCTGACTGGCCAACTCTATTTATACAAAGACACATGAATCTGGTTAAGGGTACCCCGCCCCCTTATCGGGGGAGCTGGTATTCTGCAAGCTCTACGGAGTAGTGAATCATCCCCATGCAGGATATAACACTATCTAAAGGTATAAATTTAAAGAAATATCTGTTAGAATTGATTTTACAGCAAACAATAAGCTATAAACATCATTAATTTGTTACAGTATTTTTAAATAGCATGGAGAGAGCTCTGTTTCACAATAAAGCACAACATGGTATGGGTCCAATATTGGATCAACTGGGGAATAATTAACTTTTGGCAAACTAGTTGCTCACTGACAGCGTCAAATAGAACGAATAGTCTCTGCTTGAAAATATTCAGAGAATGCCTACAGCGTAGAAGGAGGCCTTTCGGGCCATCAAGTCCTTACCGACCCTTCAATTGAGCACTCCACCCACATCCACCCCCATGCCCCACCTAACCCTGCAACCCCATAACCTAACCTGCATATCCCTGGACACTGAGGGGCAATTAATCATGGTCAATCCACCTCTCCGTCCATCTTTGGACTGCGGGAGGAAACAAGAGCACCCGGAGGAAACCCACGCAGTCACGGGGAGAACATACAAACTCCACACAGAGTCACCCGAGGTTAGAATCCCTGGCGCTGTGAGGCAGCAGTGCTAACCACTGTGCCGCCTTTCCCATTGGTGCCCAAATTATCAGTGTGATTATAGAATTGTGTACAAGATAATTGACATCAAGCCAAGTGTCTTCATTTGTAATGAAGGACGTGTGATTAGTCCCCACATCATTGATTTTGTGGCACTCTTTTCAAAAAATTCCAGGGCTGACACCTTGGAGACATAAACCTGTGGGCACAAACCACACTGTAGTTCAGTTGCCATCAAGCCAGCCAATGGCAGGGTAAGGCTATGTAAACTCTTGAGGCAGGCATTTGGCTTCTCTAGCACCCAAAGCTGTGAAATGGCTATGAAGTGCCATTTTCAAGGTCTCTCAATGTTTGTGGACTTGTGAAAGAAAATCTAATTGAATCTGGGTTTAACATGCATCACAATTATGTTATTGTGCAAAATACATGATCCACATCTAACCAGGAAGTCAAAATACTTTGTTTTGCCATCTTGATTTAAAAGGTGGGAGGGAACTCTTGTCACCTTCAGACATTTCACAAAGAGGTTCACAGTTCAATTCCTGACAGCAAAGAACAGGCTGTATTACTAAAGTCAGTTGTGTTGGAAACTGGTTCATACTGTACCAGGCACTGTTATTCAACCTGCTGAAATTTAAAGGGATATATAGGATGCAGGGCTTTTCCATAGAATTACCACCTGTTTTCCAGTGGATTCCAGTGGATGCCACATGGAGTAATAGGGAGGGGTTGGGGTAATGAACAGCTCCTCATTATCAGAATGCACAGATGTCGCCAGATCTGCTGAGTATGTCCAACAATTTCTGTTTTTATGAAATGAAAAATGAAATGAAAATGTTGCAGAATCTGCAGTATTTTGCTTTTGTATTCATCCTCTTTCAGGTCCACCTGGAGTTGCACCAGACTGCATTTAAATCAAGTCAAATGGGCATGGCTAATCTTTCTTTTTTTTAATAAACATTTTATTGAGGTATTTTTTTGCATTGTAACAGCAGCAATATAACAATGTACATAAAAATATAAACATAATGCAAATACCGCCACCCTCTCCCACAGGTCCCACCATTACTTACCCCCCTAATCTACACTAACCTCCTAACCTACACCCCCCCTCATTTCTGCTGACGGTTAATTCTCTGCGAGGAAGTCGATGAATGGTTGCCACCTCCGGGCGAACCCTAACAATGACCCTCTCATGGCGAACTTAATTTTCTCCAGACAGAGAAAGCCAGCCATGTCCGATAAACAGGCCTCCGACTTCGGGGGCCTTGAGTCTCTCCATGCTAGTAATATCCGCCTCCGGTCTACCAGGGAAGCAAAGGCCAGAACATCTGCCTCTTTCTCCTCCTGGATTCCCGAAATTCACCACCTCTGGACTCAATGCCACCCTTGTATTTAATACCTTGGACATGACATCATCAAACCCCTGCCCAAATCCCCTCAGCTTTGTGATGTGTTGGGTGCTCTGGATCCGTGGAACACATACAGGCCACCAACACTTAAAATAGTGCAACACTATTTTATTCAGTCAGAAACTGTTGAACATACTTTCACTGTGGGTTAACAAGATATTAGATTGAACTAAAGACCTATGCCTTGTCCTAACCAGTCTATGCACTCAGCACATGGTGAAGATCTGTGCTGCAAGCTGTAAGCTCTGTCTTACTAGGAGGCTGCAGCTCGAATGAGCGGGAACTCTGATGCCCCCTGTCTTTATAGTGAGTGTGTTCTAACTGGTGATTGGCTGCCGTGTTGTGAAAAATGAAAATGAAAATGAAAATCGCTTATTGTCACAAGTAGGCTTCAAATGAAGTTACTGTGTGTGTTGATTGGTCCCGCTGTGTGTCCATCAGTGTGTGTGTCTGCACCATGATATACTGGTGTATATTATGACATCCCCCCTTTTATAAAATAATGTATATGTGTGGCAATAAATAATGTATGGTGAGAATGTTCCGAACTATGTGTGGGGTGCGAAGACATATTTACAGGACTACGTACATGAGAGCTAAGTTATTTATATGGGAAGGTGACTGGTGCAGAGAAGCAGTATGCAACAGGAATAATGAGATGAACATTATATACAAACCAGGTAAATGGTCAAACAAAGCAACAAAACAATTCAGACAGACTATAAGTCCACAAAGTTCATAAATTAAGTCTCTGAGGTGGGCGACGAATTCTGGTTGACCGTCAGGGTGGCACACCACTCATCGTCTGGATCGATGCTGTATACCGATAGAGGCTGGATTCTTTGCTTCGGGGACACCCTGTTTTTTGTAACGATACCGACTCGAAAAGGCGCCTTCGGGTCCTCGGTGTCAATGTTGGGTAGTAGGTCCGCATCGGACTCGGTGACCGTGGGTTGAATGGCCAGAACATTCCTGCGAAGCTGGCTGAAGCGATATGAGTTGGCAGGCTGAGCTGCTCTGCAGAAAGCAGCATAGTGGCCAAGTTTGCCTCATCTCGGGCATTGTCGGGATTTGGCAGGGCATTGCCGCTTAAATGGGCGGAGCCACAGTTGCCGCACGTCGTAGCGTCAGTACGTTCGCTGCGCCACCGTGCATGCACGGTGCGGTCGTATGTGGTGCACACCTGCGCATTACATTCGTTGACGTCGCCGTCCCCTCGTTTGGTGCGCACAAGCGCGGGAGTCCGCGAAAAGCGCGCGAAATGGCCTCCCTCATCCAGGCTGAGGCCCTGGAGTTGCTCGATTGCTTGGACCCGTTCAGCCTCGTGGGGACCTTGCCGCGCCGTTTCAGCCGCTTGCATGTGGGAATACCGACTAGTGGCACTTCGGATAGCACGCAGGTCTCGATGGCAATCGCTAGGGTGAGCTGCTTTACCTCGAGGAGCTGCTGGTGTAGGGGGTCCGACTGAACACCGAAAATGATCTGGTCGCATATCATGGAGTCGTAAGTGGGCCCGTAGCTACAGGACTGCGCAAGGATGCGGAGGTGGGTGAGAAAGGACTGGAAAGGTTCACCCTTACCCTGCAAACGTTGTTGGAATACATAGCGCTCGAAACGTTCATTCACCTCTATGCTGCAGTGAGTGTCAAACCTGAGGAGGACCGTCTTGAACTTTGTTTTATCTTCATTATCCGCAAAGGTGAGAGAATTGAAAATGTGGATGGCATGTTCCCCGGCCGTGGATAGGAAGAGACTGATCTTCCTGGCGTCCGAGGTATCTTCCCGGTCTGTGGCTTCCAGGTAGAGCTGGAAGCGTTGTTTGAATATCTTCCAGTTGGCCCCCAGGTTACCGGTGATGCGGAGCGGCGGCGGCGGGCGGACGCTGTCCATTTTGCAGGATGGCTGTATGCTGGTGGAAGGCAGATCACTTGCAGATGGGTCTAAGAAGTTCTAATATCCCTCAACACCTGGTATCATGATGTGTTAGGTGCTCTGGATCTGTGGAACACATACAGGCCACCAACACTTGAAATAGTGCAACACTATTTTATTCAGTCAGAAACTGTTGAACATACTTTCACTGTGGGTTAACACGATATTAGATTGAACTAAAGACCTATGCCTTGTCCTAACCAGTCTATGCACTCAGTGAAGATCTGTGCTGCAAGCTGTAAGGGGCTGGTTTAGCACACTGGGCTAAATTGCTGGCTTTTAAAGCAGACTAAGGCAGGCCAGCAGCACGGTTCAATTCCCGTACCAGCCTCCCCGAACAGGTGCCGGAATGTGGCGACTAGGGGCTTTTCACAGTAACTTCCTTGAAGCCTACTTGTGACAATAAGTGATTTTCAATTTTCATTTCAAGCTCTGTCCTATTAGGAGGCTGCAGCTCGAATGAGCGGGAACTCTGATGCCCCCTGTCTTTATAGTGCGTGTGCTCTAACTGGCGATTGGCTGTGGTGTTGTGTGTGTTGATTGGTCTTGCTGTGTGTCCATCAGTGTGTGTGTATCTGCACCATGATCTGCTGGTGTATATTATGACACTTTGGACATGTCCAGAACATGTGGACATGGTTAGCTGGTCCTCTCGCACATTTTGCGCACCTATCCTCTATCCCAAATAATCTGCTCATCCGGGCCACTGTCATGTGAGCCCGGTGCACGACCTTGAATTGAATCAAGCTGAGCCTGGCACATGTTGCGGTCGCGTTGACTCTACTCAATGCGTCCGTCCAAAGGCCCTCCTCTATCTCTCCCCCCAGCTCCTCCTCAAACTTTTGCTTCAGCTCCTCAGTCTGCGTCTTCTCTGATCCCATTAACTCTCTCTCTCTCTCGAGATGTCCGAGACGCTCCCCTCTCCTATCCATCCTCTAGAAACCACCCTATCCTGAATCCCCCTTTGTGGCAGGAGTGGGAAGGTTGGTGCCTGTCTACGCAGAAAGTCCCGCACCTGCAGGTACCAAAATTCGTTACCCTCCGCCAATGCAAACTTCTCCTTCAGAGCCCTCATACACAGAAAGCTTCCTTCTATCAACAAGTCCCCCATCCTCTCAATCCCCACTCTCCACCAAATTCGGAACCCCCGTCCATCCTCTCCGCCTCCATACGTACCCATGACGACCCCCCTCCCCCCCCATTAGCCACTTCCTAATCATGGCCATGTTTACGCCCAGTAATAATTACTAAAGTTCGGCAGCGCCAGCCCTCCCTCTCCCCGACTCCGCTCCAGCATTACCCTCCTCACTTGCGGGGACTTGCCCCCCCATACAAAGCCCGCTATAACTTTATTGACCCGCTTAAAGAAGGACCGCGGGATGAAGATGGGGAGACATTGGAAAACAAATAGGAATCTCGGGAGGACCGTCATTTTCACCGTTTGAACTCTGCCCGCCAGAGACAACGGGAGCGCATCCCATCTCCGGAAATCCTCCTTCATCTGATCCACCAACCGGGCCAAGTTCAATTTATGTGGCCTGTCCCAATCCCTCGCCATTTGGATACCCAGGTACCTGAAACTGTCCCCTACTACTCTGAATGGCAGTTCCCCCAGTCGCCTCTCCTGATCCCTCGCCTGGACCACAAACATCACGCTCTTCCCCATATTAAGCTCATACCTCGAAAACCGGCCAAATTCCCCTAAAATTCCCATAATTTCTTCCATCCCCTCCATTGGATCTGAAACATACGAAAGCAGGTCGTCCGCATACAGCGAGACTCTATGCTCCACCCACCCCCCCATAGTCCGAAGCCGTCCTATTTGTCCGTACACTTGCTACAGAAGCCTTGTACAGCAACCTGACCCAGTCAATGAAGCCCCTCCCAAATCTGAACCACTCCAGAACCTCCCATAAATAATCCCACTCAACCCGTGGGGGCAAAAGCTTTCTCCGCATCCATCGCGACAACAACCTCAACCTCCCTACTCTCCGGGGGCATCATGATCACGCTTAACAGCCTTCTTACATTGGCCACCAGCTGTCTGCCCTTAACGAATCCCGTCTGATCCTCCACAATAACGTCTGGTACACAATCCTCAATCCTGGAGGACAAAATTTTGGCCAACAGTTTGGCATCCGCGTTCAACAGGAAAATCGGCCTGTAGGACCCACATAGCTCCGGGTCCTTGTCCCGTTCAAGATAAGCGGAATTGTGGCCTATGACATCGTCTGGGGCAGAATCCTCTTTCCCTTGCCTTGTTAAACACCTTCATCAGCACCAGTCCCAATATCCCGGAGAACTTTTTATAGAAATGTGGTAAACCACTGTTGCACCTGTATTAGGTGATGTAAGGTAGGACCTGTACTACAGGTTCGCTGGTAGTCCCTGCCTGCTGGCTCCGCCCAGTAGGCGGAGTATAAATATGCGTGTCCTCCATTCAGCAGCCATTTCGCCAGCTGCTGTGGGAGGCCACACATCTTAGAGCAATAAAGCCTCAGTTGTATCCAACTCTAGTCTTTGTTCAATTGATCGTGCCTCAAGAACTCAACCGGGTACCCATCCGGTCCCAGGGCCTTACCCGACTGCATGGCCTTCAAGCCCTCCACTACCTCCTCCAACCCGATCGGGGCCCCCAGCTCTACTACCAGCTCGCCGTCCCCCTTCGGGAAAGTCAGCCTCTCCAGGAAGTGCCTCATCCCCTCCAGCCCCGCAGGGGGTTCCGACCTGTACAACCTGCTGTAAAAATCCCGAAACGCCTTACTCACCCCTGCCGAGTTCCCCACTAAGTTCCCATCCCCATCTCTTCTCTCACCACTGCCTTCAGCGCTTCCCAGACCACCGCTGCCAAGACCTCCCCCTGCAGGTAGTTCAGCATGATTCTCCTCAGCCTCTCGCACACCGCTTCGTCCGCCAATAACCCTACATCCAACCTCTATTGCGGGCGCTGATTGCTATCCGTACTAACCTGCAGGTTAACCCAGTGTGGAGCATGGCCCAAGATCGTGATTACCGAGTACCTTGTGTCCACCACCCCTTCCAGCAGGGCCCTACCCAAAACAAAGAAGTCAATCCGAGAGTACACCTTATGTACGTGGGAGTAGAAAGAAACTTCTTCACCCTCGGCTGCCTAAATCTCCATGGATCCACCCCCCCGCCATCTGCTCCATGAACCCTTTCAGTTCCTTTGCCATCGCTGGCACCCTGCCAGTTTTCGAGCATGACTGATCCACGCCGGGATCAATAACTCTATTAAAGTCCCCCCCCCCCCCCATAATCAGCTTGTGCGAGTCCAGGTCCGGTATCTTCCCTAGCATCCTCTTTATAAATTCCACGTCATCCCAATTTGGCGCATATACATTAACCAGCACTACCTTCATCCCCTGCAGCTTGCCACTAACCATGATATATCGACCTCCCACATCCGAAACTATTCTACCCACCTCAAATGTCACCCGCTTATTACTCAGGATCACAACCCCTCTAGTCTTTGTGTCCAGCCCTGAGTGGAAAACTTGACTGACCCAGCCTTTCCTCAATCTAACCTGGTCCACTACTCTAAGGTGCGTCTCCTGTAGCATTACCATGCCCGCCTTCAGTCCCCTCAGGTGCGCGAACAACCGTGCCCTCTTAACCGGCCCATTTAACTCTCGAACATTCCAGGTGATCAGCCTAGTTGCGGGGCAAAGTGCGCCCCTCCGTCGATCAGCCATCCCTTTTCTTGGGCCCGCCTCCAGCCCCTGCACCACACCTCCTCCAGCCCACCCCCCAGCGGCCCCTACCACCGACCTCCTCATTGTCCCTCCGCCGAAGTCCCTCCTTCGTCAGCAGAACCACTCCTCCCCTCTCCCCCCAGCAACACTACTCTAAAACCTAACCCACCTAGTAAACTAAACATATGCACCCCCCCCCCCACTGCGCTTCCGTGAGCTAGCTCACCCAGCTAGCTTGGTGGGCCCCACCCCAACGCCAAAAAGTCTCCCACCTATTGTTCCCTTGCTCCCCTCTCCCCTGCTCGTACAAACAAATTCCCTCATCTCACAATCCCCACACAAACACTCAGCAGCAAGAAAAAACACCACCCACCAAAACTCAAACAAGCACGTCTCCACCCCCTAAAGGTGCACATCAACGAAAAAGACATTGCCAACATCCACCGAAAAGAGCACCCGAAAACGAAAAATAGACCCCTCTTGAACAGAACTCAAAAGCAGAAACAAAACAAGAAGAGGAGACAAAACCAGTTTAAAACAGAAAAAAGGACCCAATATAGGCCAACAAGTTGCCTCAAAGTTCGAGATTTCTCAGCACTCCACCAGTCCCTTTCTTTTAGCAAAGTCCAGCGCATCTTCGGGCAACTCAAAATAATGATGCTGGTGCCTATATGTGACCCAGAGACGAGCTGGATACAGCAGTTCAAACTTCACCTGTTTCGTGAAGAAGATTGACTTAACTTGGTTAAAGCCTGCCCTCTTCCTCGCCACCTCCACCCTCAGGTCCTGGTACATCCGCAGGATGCTGTTGTCCCATTTACAGCTCTGCGTTTGCTTGGCCCACCAAAGAATACATTCCTTGTCCAGGAACCTGTGGAATCTCATCACCATTGCCCTCGGAGGGTCCCCCGCTCGCAGCTTGCTCGCAAGCGCTCTATACGTCCTGTCCACCTCCAAGGGTCAGGAGAATGCCCCCTCCCCCAGCAGCTTTTCGAACATACCTGCTACATATGCCCCAGCGTCCGCTCCCTCAGCTCCCTCCGGGAGCCCGACAATTCTTAAGTTCTGCCGGCGGGACCGATTCTCTAGGTCCTCCACCTTCTCCAGAAGCCTTTTCTGCTGGCCCCGAAGCATCCCCACCTTCAGCTCCACCGCTGTTTGATGCTCCTCTTGCTCAGCCAGCGCCTTCTCAACTTCCTGGATCGCCAGATCCTGGGTGTCCAATCGGAGCTCCAGCCGATCAATCGACTCTTTTATCGGGTCCAAACAGTCCCGTTTCTGCTTGGCAAAACCATCCTGGATGACCTGCATCAACTGCTCTGCTGCGTTGATCGCTGCGCCGCCACCCCAGGGGTCCGGTCCTCAGCCATGCTGTCTCCTGCTGCAGCTTCAGCCCAGCCCTTGCCTATCTTCTTATTTCTGCCTTTTCGTGCACTTCTGGTTCTTTTCTCCATACACCGATACGTGGAAACGGTGCCCAATTGCCTCAGCCTCCGAATTCACCGTTTAAAACCAGCAAAAAGTCTGAGGGAAAGGTCCAAAAGTCCAACCAGAGCGGGAGCCACCAACTATGTGACTTACTCCTTCAGAGCCACCACCGGAAGCATGGCTAATCTTTCTAACCATTTTCCTTATCTTTCACCCCAAATTGGACCCAAATTATTACGTGTACTCTCTACTGGATCCCCTTTCTTCCCAGTTGCAAAAAAAAAACTATCAGAATTACCAAAACCATTTCAAATACTCACTGCATATCAAAGGGTGATCCAAAGAGGAAACTTAATTGGCCCAGTGGCATAAACAAATGGGCGGGTGGCATTTCCAACTGTCAACGGAAGGACAATCAAAATCATTTCCCCCAGGAAATAGCATCTGGCAAAACTTTATTTGTTTGATTGCAAACATATCGTGCAAAGATATAACTTGACAGGCATCATCATTTGTTTGTGCATGGTGTCATGGTGATGAAGTAATGCATAACTCTTCCAGCTCCTTTTGTTGCCGAAAAAAAAATGGTTTGTAGAACACCTCTTCGTGGATAATGTGTCCTTTCGGTGGCTTTATTTTCTCCATATTCATAAAGTTACTTGCTTTGCCCATTATTCTTCCCCTAGGTCACATACACCTCCGGCAGTGAAGCTGTGAGGGAATAAAAGTCCCGAGCAAAAGTTCCATTTTGGTCGGTTACTTAGGAGATACACAAGAGGTAGCCTAAATGGCTTTGCCACCCTTACAAGAGAAAGCAATAGCCTCTGCTCAGTGTTTTTTGAAGGCAGAGATTATGATCGGGAGTAACAAACATGAAACCCATTCCATAAGGTGAGCAAACTGGGGTTCCAAAATGGGTCTAATGGGGAATAAAGACTACAAGAGGAAATGATAGAGAATTAGCTGGGGTAACTAGAGATAAGAAAGTAGTGAAACTTTAAGCTGGAAAAGCACTGAGCTCTGATAGCATGCATCCTTGATTGCTGTAAGAAACGAAAGATAACATAATGGAGGTTCTGACCACAATCTTGCAAAAACACTTAAATTTGAAATATATACCAGGAAACACTTTGTAACAGTCCTGTTCAAAAACGGGAGAAACCAGATAACTGCAGAGCAGTTAGTCTAATATCAGTAATGGATGAACTTCTATAAGGCAGAAAATGAGATAAAATAAATTCATATCTAGAAATAAATGGACTAATTAAGGGTAGCCAGAACAGAGTTGAAAAAGGCAAGCCATATCTGACAAATTGAATAGAGTGCTTTCAGGAAATAATCGAAGTACTGATTGCATAGATGTGTATATGGATTTTCAAGAGACGTTGTTGATAAAATTAAGACGCACTATGTAAATGAAAATGTGGCAGCATGGGCAGGAAGTTGATTAAAGGCTAGAAAACAGAGGCTCATTGTTAATAGATATTTTTCAGACCTAAAGGAATTTAAATAGTGATATTTCTAAGAGACCATTGCTCTTTTCAGGATACAAAAAAATGTTCTGAACTTCAGCATACAGGACACAATAACGATGTTTGTGTACAGCACAATTTGTGCATAGCATGGTTAACTGCAAAAAGGATTCTAGTTGATACATGTCAGATGAAAGTTAATACAGAGAAATGTGCAATAATACATGTTTAAAAGGCATACCATATAGCAGAGCTTTAAATGAGGTAAAGGAGCAAAGAAGCGTAAGTGTTCAGATACACAGATGGTTAAAAGCAGGAGAACAGGTTGATAAAGCTGTTTAAAAAATTCTGGCATTCTAGGTTTTAGACACGGGGACAAAAGAAAAGAAGCCTTTGGGTATGCTACAGTTAGAATATTGTATAATGTATTAGAAAAACAGAAAATGCTGGGACAACTCAGCAGGTCTGGCAGCATTTGTAGCGAGAGAAATAAGAGTTAAAAAAATTTTTTTTAGAGTACCCAATTCATTTTTTCCAATTAAGGGGTAATTTAGCGTGGCCAATCCACCTACGCTGCACATCTTTTTTGGGTTGTGGGGGCGAAACCCAAGCAAACACGGGGAGAATGTGCAAACTCCACACAGACAGTGACCCAGAGCTGGGATCGAACCTGGGACCTCGGTGCCGTGAGGCAGCAGGGCTAACCCCCTGCACCACCGTGCTGCCCGAAACAGAATTAACGTTTTGAGTCCCTATGACTCTTCTTCACACTCTGTTTCTCTCTCCACGTTTGCTGCCAGACCTGCTGAGTCTTTCCAGCATTTTCTGTTTTTATTTCAGATTTCCAGCATCTGCAGTATTCCACTTTCATGTTAGAAGATTGTACCCAGTGGAGGGTCTCCCCCACCAACTCCCATTGACTCAGGGAGGGCCACTTGATGCCATATTCAAACAACTGTTGCTTTGATATCAAGGGCAGTCACTCTCACCTCACCTTTTGAGTTCAGCTCTCATGTCCATGTTTGGACCAACGTTGTAATGAAGTCAGGAGCTGTGGCTCTCATGGAACCCAAACTGAGCATCAGTGAGCAGGTTATTGCTGAGTAAGTGCTACTTGATAGCACTGTCACACAGTCCATTATTTTGCTGATGATCGAGAGTAGATTGGTGGGATGGTAATTGGCCAGGTTGGATTTGTCCTTTTTGAGGTGAGGACATACCTGGGCAATTTTCCACATTGCCAGTGCTGTAGCTGTACTAGAATAGCTAGACGAGGGCAGAGGCTAATTCTGAAGCACAAGTTTTCAGTACAATTGCTGGAATATTGTCAGGGCAATCTCAATGGAATGAACATCGTCTACAGGATGGTCGGAAAACATTCCAACCTCAACTGGTTGAAATCCAAGAAGAAAATGACATTGGCATTGTTTGTGGAAGTTCAGTATGCGGATGACTTTGACACCTCCACTCTCAGAACAGAATCTCCAAGCCATGCTTGACAGCTTCACGGAAGCATATTGAAGAATCTGTCTCGGCATCAACCTCAAGTTCTTTACCAAGACACCCCAGGGAAAGATCTGGGGCGGGATTCTCCGGCGGCTGACGCCAGAATCAGAAAACGCGGTTGGGCGGAGAATCGATTCTGACGCCAAAATCGCGGCGGGCGCTGATTTAACACCAAATCGCAATTCTCCGTTGCCGTGACAGCAGCGCCACTGTGTTCCAGAATGCACGTACAGTAAACACCGTTTGCATATCCTTAGCGGGCCCGACCCGGTATTCTCCGGGGCCTCGGTGGTTCTCCTCCTCCGATGGGCCGAGTTGCCAATGGCAAGGTTCATTTGTGCTTTTAAAAATCATGAAACCAGCGTCGTGGCTGATGAGGGAGATAGAGGGGGTATGGAAAGTGTCCAACATCGCCATAGTTTGCTGCCGTTGGCCCGGGGGCTTCTGCCGGGGCCCGCAAGGCAGACATATAGCTGCGCACTCTGCTGACTGCCCACTATGAACTTAGGGCCACAGGTCTTATGGATGTCTCCCTAGGCACCCCCTAGGTGCCTTCTGGCTCCAGCCTACCCATCAGCGGGTTGGGTGCGCTCCAGTGCAACCAATGCCATCATGTTGGCTGGGATGAGTGTGTGTGGGGATTGCAATGTGTATAAGCAGCTGCAGTTTGTCAGCCTCCCGAGTGTCAATCATGGACCCAGCGAATTGCGCATCGCTTCTCATTGGAATCGATTGTGTTCCACATGGCGCCCGGTGCCAGCCCCTCCACAGTCGCTGAATTGGTCCAGGTTCGGCACCAGTTTTGCTGTCGTGAAAGTCCATGAATCCTGCCCCGGCATCAACATTTGAAATGAAAATCGCTTATTGTCACAAATAGGCTTCAAATGAAGTTACTGTGAAAAGCCCCTAGTCGCCACATTCCGGCGCCTGTTCGGGGAGGCTGGTACGGGAACTGAACCGTGCTGCTGGCCTGCCTTGGTCTGCTTTCAAAGCCAGCTATTTAGCCCTGTGCTAAACCAGCCCCTGGTATTTAGTCACGTTTAGTCACAGGAATGGAGAATCCAGCCCCAGGTTTCCCCCCCATCAAGATCAACAGAGAAAACCCTTGCAAACATGGAATATTTCCCCTATTTGGAGAGATATTGACATCGCTGACGTCGATGTGGAGATCCAACATCGTATCCAAATCATGAGTGCCTTCTTCAGGCACCTAAGTATGAGAGGCTTTGACAACCACGACATCCATGCTGACACCAAGATACTCGTGTAGAAGGCAGTCATCCTCCCAACTCTTCTATACAGCTCAGAAACTTGGACTATGTGCAAATGCCACCTCAAATTTCTGAAGAGGTACTATCAATGCTGTCAGAGATGGATTCTCCACATCAGCAGGGAGGACAGGCGTACTAACATCAGAGTCCTTGAAGGAGTCCAGAGCACCAGCATCGAGGCCATGATCATCCAAAACCAACTCCGCTTGGCCAGCCATGTGCTTAGGATGTCAGAGTCCCAACTGCCAAAACAAATCATCTTTGCCCAGCTCAAAGAAGGCTCTCGAACAAGAGGACAAAGGAAGCACTTCAAAGACACCCTGAAGGCATACCTCAAGAAATGCAGCATAGACATTAACACATGGGAGACCCTTGCTCAGAAGAGACCTACTTGGAGGAACCTCCTGATTGAAGGGACACAATTCTTCAACGACACCCAATGGCAAGAGGAGGCCCGGAAAAGAAGTCTGAGAAAAGTATCCCAACGATCTAGAGTCCAAGGACCCATCGCACCACCTGGAAACACCTGCCAAGTCTGCGGTCAAAGATGCAGCTCTAGAATCGGGCTCATCAGTCACGCAAGGCCACATAGAACCCAAGACCAGTAACACAGAGTTTCTTAGGTGAACAATCATACTTGTTAGTGAGTGATCGTTGAAGAAGAAGAATAAGAGGGCCCATAGCCTTTGCAATGTCTTGTTATTTCTTGTTATCACATGGACTGGATTGTATTGGCTGAAGGCTGGCACCTGTGAAGCTGGGGACCTCAGGAAGAAACCAGGGTAGATCATTCACTCAGCACGTCTGGCTGAAGATAGTTGCTCTATCATGCTATCACTGAGAATGGGGATATTTGTGGAACGTCTTCCTCCAGTGAGTTGTTTAAATGTCCATCACTATTCATAGCCGGATTTGGCAGGACTGCTGAGCTTAGATCTGATCCATTGGTAATGGAATCACTTAACTGTATCTACCACATGCTGCTTCTGCTGTTTGGCACACAAGTAGTCCTGTGTTGGAGCTTCACCTGGAGCTTCATTGAGCCGGGGCTCATTCCTGGTTTGATGTTATGGTAGAGTGGGGGATATGCTGGGCCGTGAGCTTACAGAGTGGTTGAGTACAATTCTGCTGCTGCTGATGGTCCACAGGGCCTCGTGGAAACCTAGTTTTCAGTTGCCACATCAGTTTGTTGTCTATTCCATTTAACAAGGTGGTAATATCACACAACATGATGAAGGGTATCTTCACAGTGAAGACGAAACCTCGTCCCCACAAGGACTGTTCGATGTTTACTCCTACCGACACTGACATGGACAGATGCATCTGCAACATGTAGTTTGGTGAGATGAGGCCATGTAGGTTTTTCCCTCATGTTGGTCCCCTCACCACAGACCCAGCCCAGCAGCTCTGTTCTATAGGACTTGTCAAACTTGGTCAGTAATTAACCTTGGCATACACTGGCAAGTTGGAGGGAGGTCACGTGACCAGCTAACCCTTTGTATGTTTACCCTGCAGTACTGGGGGCAAGCAGCTGGGACAGTGAGAAAGAATACCTCAGTGGGGTCCCTTCGAATGCCCCCTCTCTCCAAACCACCTTGTAAACTTCAAAATCTGTTTGATGACTGTGATCACACAGAGACACGCCTGCTGTGGACAGAGCCTCCTCAAAGTAATTTAATTCAGCACTACCCTCTCCAGAAGAAGAATCAAATCAGCCATATACCGCTTTAAATCAAAGAACAGGACCACTGAGGAAAGTCTACAAATTTCAGTCAGAAGCCAGCTGAGTCACTAAACGATGGGGGTGGGATTCTGCGTCCAGTCACACCGGAATTGTGAAGCACAATCAGGCGGAGAATCGCCACTCAGCCGAAAATAGAGGCCGGCACCGGGCGTCGTACAGGATGCCATGCTCTGGTGCCTCCACAGTGGCGTGAATGTGTTCCAGGCCAGCGTGGGCATGCAAATTGTACAGCAAAAGCCGTTGGCATATCATTAACGGGCCTGCCTGGCATTCCCTGCGCCTCCCACAATGCTCCGCCCCCGTCAAGAGGAGTTACCAACGGCGAGGTTCACTTGTGGGATTTAAAATCGGGAAACAGGCAACATGGCTGCTGAGGGAGAGTACCGAGGTAAGATATGTTCCCGAAGGTACAGCCGTGGCTGCCTGTCCTGCTGCTGGCCGGTGGGGGACGATTGCCATGGTCGGGGAGAGTAGCGGGGATCCGCCAAGGGATGGTTCATGGGGCCGGGATGACCCTTGGGACTGGGGTGTCCAGGCACAGACCGCCCTTGCCACGGCCTGCATATCAGCCACCTTGCAGCTCACACCACTGACCGCCCACCATATGGCCCGTTGTTGCGCAGAGTGCCACCAGCCATATGGGTGCCCCACCCCAAGAGTGTTCCCCCCCACCCCCCACACCCAGGCGCCACCCTGTTGGTGGGGTACCATGTGGTCCACCCAAGGGCGATGCACATAGTAGATCCCATGTGTGGGTGCAGGACAGGGGCCACAGCTTATACCATTGGCATGGGTAGCACCAGTCACTGGTACCCATGCTGGCAGTGACGGGTGCCTGGTCAGAGGACCCTGGGTTCCAGGCACCGACGGGACCAGGAGAGCGGTAAGGAGGGCGACGTGTCCGGGGACTGGCCGTGATGAGGGATGGGATGGGAGAGGAGGGGGGAGGGTGACATGCAGGGTCAGGGGCTGCAATGCTGGACAGGTCCACTGTGTAGCCCATTGGACCTGGTTGGGCAAGGGGATAACCGCTATGCTAACATGTCTGCCTTTCAGCCTCAACAGAGGATGGATTTCGGTCTCCCACCAGGAATGGTTGGCATCTGTCAAGCCACCGCAGCCCTGATGGATGCCAAGAGGATGTATGAGCAGGAGATGCTCAGGATGGACCCTGCAGAACAGGAGCCTGCCTCAGGAGCTCAGGGGCCAGCCAGTGAGAACAGAGAGCCGGCCATCCAACAGGCCAAGGAGGAAGTGGGAAGACACCACATCAGGCCTTCTGTGTACCGACGGCACCTGTAATAGCTTCTCATCTGGTGAATAAGCTATTGTTTGTTATAAGTCCTTGGTTGCCAGTGTTTGGGAACCCAGCAATTCTACACTACCCACCTCCCAGTAACCCAACCATAATAAAACAATAAATGCTGGAAATACTCAGCAGGTCGGGCAGCATCAGTGGAGAGGAACAGAGTTAACATTTCAGTTCATTATGACATTTCATCAGATGCTTCCTGATCTGCTCAATATTTTCAGCATTTTTTGTTTTTCTGATTTCCAGCATCCAGTGCATTTTGCTTTTGTATAACTCATCCATGCTCCATTCCTCCAATTCTGGGGAATGAAGCCTGGCAGGTGGTTGATGTGTTGGTGGGGGAGCATTTTGGTAATAGTGACCATAACATGGTACAATTTAAGTTTGTTACGGACACAGAAATAGATAATTTGCAAAATAAGGATTGGGATTGGGGGGAGAGCAGATTTTAGTAAAATAAGACAGGATCTGGTCAAGGTAGACTGGAAAGAATTACTTGTGGGGAAGTCTACCAAAGAGCAGTGGGGGGCGTTCAAAAAGAAAATGCGGACGGTACAGGCCGAACATGTTCCCTCTGGGTAATCATAGAATCATAGAATTTACAGTGCAGAAGGAGGCCATTCAGCTCATCGAGTCTGCACTGGCCCATGGAAAGAGACCCGACAAGCCCACGCCTCCACCCTATCCCCGTAACCCAGTAACCCCACCTAACCTTTGGACACTAAGGAGCAGTTTAGCATGGCCAATCCACCTAACCTGCACATCTTTGAACTGTGGGGGGAAACCGAAGAACTTGGAGGAAACCCATGCAAACATGGGAAGGAAGTGCAAACTCCACACGGACAGTCACCCAAGGTCGGAATTTAACCTGGGTCCCTGCAGCTGTGAGGCAGCAGTGCGAACCACTGTGTCACCATGCCACCTAATAGGAAGGAGTAACAAGCCCAGAGAACCATGGATGATCAGAGACATTGAGGATATGATGAAAAGGGAGGCTTTTGGGGCAGGTGCCAGAGGACTGGCGAACAGCTAATGTGGTCCCACTATTGAACAAAGGTTATCAAGATAAGCCAAGGTTCTACAGACCAGTGAGTCTCACGGCAGTGGTAGGGAAACTATTGGAGAAAGTTCTGAAGGAGAGAATGTATCTTCACTTGGAGGGCAAGGTTTTTTCAAGGATAGTCAGCATGGCTTTGTCAGAGGGAGATCATGCCTAACAAATTTGATTGAATTTTTTGAGCACGTGACTAGGTGTGTAGTTGATGTAGGTTACATGGATTTCAGCAAAGCCTTTGCCAAGGTACCACATGGGAGGCTTATTAAGAAGGCAAATGCACATGGGTACATGGTAACTTGATAAGGTGGATTCAAAATTGGCTTAGCTGTAGAAGACAGAGGGTGATGACAGACGGCTGCTTTAGTGACTGGAAACCAGTGTCCAGCGGTGTATTACAGGGATCTGTGCTGGGTTCCCCATTGTTTGTTATTTATATAAATTACATAGATGACTATGTGGGGGGTAGGATCAGTAAGTTTGTGGATGACATAAAGATTGGCCAAGTAGTTAACAGTGAGGTTGAGTGTCTTGGGTTACAGGAAGATATAGACGGGATGGTCAATTGGGCAGATGGAATTTAACCCTGAAAAGTGAGGTGATACACTTTTGAAGGATTAATTTGACAAGGAAGTATTCACTGAATGGCCTAACACTGGGAAGTTCCGAGGGACAAAGTGATCTTGGCGTGTTTGTCCATAGATCTCTGAAGGCAGACGAGGTGGTTAATAGGCTGGTGGAAAAGGCATTTGGGACACTTGCCTTTATGAACTGAGGCATAGATTACAAAAGCGGGGAGGCCATGTTGGAGTTGTATCGAACTTTGGTGAGGCCACAGCTGGAGTAGTGTGCAATTCTGGTTGCCACATTATAGGAAGGTTGTGATTGCACTGGAGCGGGTGCAGAGGTGATTCACCAGGATGTTGCCTGGGATGGAACATTTTAGTTATGAAGAGAGGTTGAATAGATGTGGGTTGTTTTTGCTGGAGCAGAGAAGACTGAGAGGTGACCTGATCGAGGTGTACAAGATTATGAGAGGCAAGGACAGGGTGGATATGTTGCAGTGGTTCCCCTGAGTTGAAGGGTCAGTTACGAGGGGACCCAAGTTCAAGGTGAGGAGGTTGGGGGATTTGAGGGACAACCTTTTTCTTCAGAAACTGTTGACGGTTTGGAATGCACTGCCTGGGAGGGTGGTAGAGGCGGGTTGCCTCACATCCTTTAAAAAATACCTGGATGAGTACTTGGCACATCATAACATTCAAGGTTATGGGTCAAGTACTGGCAAATAGGAATAGCTAGGCAGGTCAGGTGTCTTTCATGCGTCGGTGCAGACTCGATGGGCCGAAGGGCCTCTTCTGCGCTGTATTATTCTGGGATTCTGTGCTTGGTGATTAAAATTCCCCCCAAAGAATCTACGGCATAGAAAGAGTCTACTGAGTCCATTGCACCTGTGCCAATGTCTGATCTTCAACTGGAGCTATCTCCGCTCTTTCATGTATTCTTTTACATTCTTCCTTCTCAAATACTTTTCCAAATGCATTTTTAAACGATTATGATCTCTGACAAAATAGGGCTGATAAAAATATCTTTAAAATATTTTCTGAATTTAGAAACAAATGTACTTTCATCTCTAATTATTGAATTGCATTATGCCAAAAACTGTAGAATCTTGTTGAAACACTCAGTTGGCTCATATATTTTTCCAGTAACACCAGCACTGCAGAAATAGAAACAGTTCACTCATGTGTCGATCTGTTTCTGCCTCTGATACTGTGGCTCATCATTCTCTGTAGCACAGTGTGACGTATGACTCAGTGTTCCTGTGTGTGCGTATGAGAGCTGAGCTGTGAGGCAAAGCAAGCTGAGCATTTTTAAGCTGCACCAAGGATTAATAAACTGTAGCATGAAGTGGCAGAAATAGTAGGGAAAGTTCAAAAATAGATCCCACGCTATTACTCAGATTGATCGTTCTTGCTGGCTGACTGTCATTGTATGTGCGTCACCTTCCTTTGTCATTCCAGGAGATTTCTGCTTTAATTACACTGGCATAGCCTCAGAAAGGTTAGCTAAATTTGTTCTTCCAATGTCAACTCTCACTATCTCAGCTCATGCATGAGGAATGACCCCTTTGGGAAAGATCCCACAGGGTCTCCCCCAACGTACTCAGAATTATAACCCAGCATGAGTCAGCAGTTTAAAGAGGCGAGGAGGAAAAATTAGTGGTAAGTAAATAATGGTTTCAAATTTCAAACAGCGTAACACTGTTTACTGGCCTCTGCCAGAATGACATGTAATGTCGTTTGATTTAAATTATACCATACTCAAAATATTGAGTGTAATAGTGTACTTAAAAAAATCACAGTAAATCGCAATGAAACACTGAAATTCAAAACTAGATTTAAAATTATTACACAGACAATAGATTCTGCTGAGCTCCCAATAATTAGCAGTATATTCCAGGGTATGGATAGATTATGGCTATGAACAGGCTTCCTCACACATATCCATGGAGTGACAATGGAATGTGCAGCTCTCGAAAGACCTTGTATTTTAATCAGAATCCAGCCACTCAGGTGTAAGGACAGATGGTACGAGGTGACGTCAATTTGCAACACAGTAGACCTCTGTTGCTTGGAGACTATACAGATCAAAAGGGGCTGCAGTTTCATTCAAGGGTTCTGTTTACACTTTATACCAAAGTCATGATGGTATGAAACACAAACAGAAGATATTGTAGCAAATCGAGCAAGAAGCACTGATTTGTGACGAGTCGTGCATTTTTTAGAATTGTTCCCATGGCCTTATGTAAAATAAATAAAATCTCTACCCCTTGATTTTAACTCCACATGCTCTGCATTAGTTTATATGGTTAGAAAAGTAACCTGAATTTGCCTGAATGTGTATAAAATTTACTAAGTTATCTTTTCTGGAGGTGAATCCATGCTGAAATTCTACCAGAGCAAATATGAACAGAAAAAGTTTGCACTTTATTGGATCAGTACTTCATTTAAGTGAAAGTTAGTGTCCGAAGTCCCAAATTTAACTGTTCTCGCCTGGTATAATCTGGACATTAGGGATAGTTAAATTAAGGCCAGTTACTTATCCCCTTTTATCCTGCCGCCTTCCCGCCAAGTAGTGATTTTAACCCGCTGCCTTGAGCGGGTACACTGACAGGAATGTCATCATTTAACAATGCAGATTGTGAACTCTGATGTAATCAGGACCCAATCAGTAATTTTGGTTGAAGTTCCAAACCACAGAACAATGCCGGTTGTCCCATCAGCAAACACTTTGGGAGCCAACTGGGGTCAGAAGAGGTCCAGAAGTAAGTTTTAAAGTTCTATTTCAAGATTGTTTGTGGAATAGGAGGGACAGGGTTTCTCTTCTAGGCCTTGGACCTTCCTTGTGCCAGACTACCTTCTACGCAATTATGGACAGATTTACCCCCCATCCTAGACCTTTAACCAGCTGCGACTAGAGTCTCCCCTTTCCCGATTGTGGCCAGACCCCCTTCTCACCCCGTTGTTTGCTGCAGCTACAGACCCCAGATACTTTCCACACCTAAATAGTGGCTCGGTGGTTAAACTGGTTGAGTGTCTGGCATGGCTCTGGAAAGATTTATTTAATTGAGGCCCTGATCTTAAGATTGACAGGGCCTTTATATGCCCGATCTTGCTGGGTAAAGTGCCTACTGTCAAGCTCACACAAACCCTGCTGGGCCCTCCCCTGGCTACCAGCCTGCAAAAGTCAAGGATTTAATTGATCCTAGTGCGCAACTTGTGCACTAACCCCTAATTCCCTTGCATTCACAGAAGTCTAGGCATAGCGTAGGTCCCTGTTACCACTGTGTTTCAGGTTTGGTGGTTGCCATTGTATTATTGAGAAATAAAACTGTTCACAGGCAAAGAACAAATGCATTAGCCAGCAAACCGATCAGTAAAAATGTACTGAATTTTGGGAACAGGAGCCTCCACCAGCCTGACCATCTTCCCAGGTGAGGTGTGATGGTACCAGTAGGTTGACACAAAGCATCTCTCCTGTAGCTTGACATTCTTGGCATCCTTCCAGAGGTCCTCCTCTTCTTTGAAAAATGTCAGATAAGGAAGTTAATTTCAGGAAAACCTCCAATCTTTGGTTCCCATAAAAGTAGGCAGGCAAAAAAAGTCTTTAGACCAATTGGCACATGATTAACGAGAACCTAAGTGTCAGTAAAGAAAATAGATGAAGTTAAGAAATGAGTGAAGTACATTTACATTAATAGCACTGTCCTTCTCATGACCTTCAACATACTTACCAGTTCCAAACGACTTTAGATGCCTAATCCAAACAGGCATTCTTTCTATAAGGCAGGCACAACTGCTAATTTATATTAAATGAAGAATGTACTGGCTTGAAATGAGCAATTTCACTGATGCTACTGCTGCCCTTTGGAATATGCGATGGGTGCAAAGTGAACACACCTTTCGCAGGACAGGACTATTATCTGTATTATTTCTGTGACCCAAGGCACCCTGGAGCGCCAGTCCAATGATGACACGGGTTTCCCGTCACAGCTGTCTCCAACACTCTCCACCATCGCAGAGACACTCACCTCGGTTGGGCACTTTAGTGAAGAGGTTCCTGGGACACTCTCTGATGCATACCACACAGCCGATCCGGTACATCAGGTGGAGGTAGGAATACCCGAAGGGGTGGATGGTCGGAGGGCAGGTCGACCCCAGGATCTGCCATCCAGATGGGTTTAGAGCTTCTGGAACGGACAGTCCCATCGATTGTGGAGATGCAGTCGCAGAGCCAGGGACTACATGCCTAACCGCATGCAGGAGCAGGAGGGGGTGCCGAACATGCGTGCCATCCAGACTAACACTGCATGGGTGGCGTCCACGGTGGAGGCATTAGGAGTGAGTATATTGGCTGTGGATCAGCATGTCCAAGGTCAGGGGCATTCTGTGCGGCATGGGTACAGGGCACATTTTAGATATACGGGCTAGGGCATGTATCTGTATATGTTTGTGCACATTAAACAAATG
Organism: Scyliorhinus torazame; assembly: GCF_047496885.1. Lineage (NCBI taxonomy): Eukaryota > Metazoa > Chordata > Chondrichthyes > Carcharhiniformes > Scyliorhinidae > Scyliorhinus > Scyliorhinus torazame. The sequence goes on along the minus strand of NC_092714.1, from coordinate 72,472,964 downwards.
TTCAAACTGTTACAACCTATCTATCTGTTCTGTCAGATGGGTGTGAGGGGTGGGATGGTCTGGGCTGGCCAGAATGGGGGTGTGGGGGGGATGGGCGAATGTTGTGAGTGGCCTGGGCTCCACCCCCCCGCCGTCCGTACCACCGTCACCCCATGGATCCAATGGGACCGTGTGGTAGAATGGCCAGCTGGCATGCAGGGATCACCCAGGTGGACGATGGAAAGTGCGACCGTGGGCAGGAGTCAGACGTTGTTAAACGATGCGGAGCACCAGAGCTCATCACAGAGCGGGTTGTCATCATCCTCAATCCCATGGACCAGACCCGCTGTTACTGCCAACCCAGGGCCCTCACCCCACAGTGCGGCAGGTATGTATCACGGAGGGGGTTGCAGGAGGGGAGGGGGTGTGGGTATGGGATGCGGTGTCCGTGCACTTGGCCAGTTTCCCCTCCACTACCCGCTAGTTGGTAAACCTGAAGGCAATCAGAGCATCCCGTGTGTGTTGGCCCTGGTTCACATGTTGTGCGGCCTCCTGTGCTTGCCTGGACCCCATGTCCTGCCCATCTCCGCCCTCCCCCGCATCCTCCTTGTCGGACAAGGGCTGGTGTTCATCCTTCTCCTCCAGCACTGTGCCCCTCTACTGCCCGATGTTGTGGAGGACGCAGCAGGTCCACCATGCGGGTGACCTCTCAACGTCATACTGGAGAGGCCCGCCAGAGCGGTCCAGACACCTGAACCGCATCGTCAGGAGGCCGAAGCACCGCTCGATCACACCCCTGGTTGCTGCATGGCCATCAATGTAACGGGCATCGGCGTCAGTCTGTGGAGTCCGGGTAGGTATCATCAGCCACCACCGCAGCGGTCGCCCAGGACCCAACACCCCCAGCCAGGGCCTCGAACATGTTCACCCTCGAACATGTTCAAAATCGTCGAGTGTGCTAGGATGAAGGTGTCATGCACACTGCCCGGATATCAGGCGCAGACGTTCACGATGCTCATCTGCTAATCACACACCAGCTACACATTCATCGGATGGAACACCTTTTGGTTTGTGTAGAGTGGCCTGTCATCTGCAGGCGCTCTTAGGGCGACATGCATCTCTTCGATTACCCCCTGGACCCCAGGCATCCCGTTGATGGCAGCAAAGCCCGCTGCCTGGGGGCATCCTGGTGGGCTTGATCCACATTGAAATGGATGTATTATGCCGACTGGGCATATAGGGCCTCCGTGACGACGCGGATACACCAAGCTCTGTGAGAACCTGGACAGGTCCTCACTCGGTGCCTGGAAGGACCCCTTGGCGTAAAGGTTCAGGGTGATGACCACCGGGAGCGGATGTCCTCCCCCATACCCCCGCGATGTCAGGTACACCATGATCTGGCAGATACGTCTCACTAGCTCCCTGCTCAGCCGGAGTCTTCGACGGCATGCCCGGTCCGGCAGGTCCTCAAACGAAAGGCGCTGCCGGTACACACAAGGCCTCATGCGGCGCTTCCTTTGCACCTCATCCTCCTCCTCGGCCTGTTGGGCGGCCAGCTCACCATCCAAGGTGGCTGCCTCCTGCTCCTCTGGGGCAGGCTCCGCTGCTTCATTTCCTTCTCCTCCTTGAGCAGCGCCAACTCGTACAGTCACAGGGCATCTCCCAGGGCTGCGGCGACTAGCAGAAAGGCCACCATTGCTGATTGAATCCCAATATCCATTGTCTGCAGGGGGTGAAAGGCCGCCATGTTAGCATGGTGCATATATCCGTGCCCAACCATGTCCACCAGGCTACACGGTAGCCCCGGTGGCATGCGGGCTCTGACCATCTACGTATCCTTGGCCTAGTCGGTGCTCTGTACTGTGGGACCTCTGGCTCTGGCACCCATCCCTGCTGCCAGGGGTATTGTCGGCTGGCCATGCCCTTGCCAGTGGTTCACTCCATGGCCCCCGCCCAGCACTCCCTTAGGGGCTACTGTGGGCATTGCCTTGGGTGGGCTGCCTGGAGCCTCATCGGCAGGTGGCGGCTGGTTTGGTGGTGGGGAGTGTATCGCAGAGGGTGGGTTGCGGGTGTGGGTGGGTGGGTGGGTGGGGTCACCCATATGGCCTGTGTTACTCTGCAGAACCAGGGGCCGAGTTGGGTTGTTAGTGGGGTGCGCAGCAAGATGGCTGCCTTGCAGGCCACGACAATGGCGGTCCTTGCGTGGGCACGCCCCAGTCTGGTGGGGGTGTCGCCCAGGTCACACGGCCCATTCTCCCGTCACCCCCACCCCCCCTCCCCCCACCAGCCAGCCGGGCTAGTGCCAGCCCGGCAGCCCACGGTTGCGCTTCGCCATGTGCTACCTCCTCACTCTCCCTCATCAGCCACAACACCGGTTTCATGATTTTTAAAGTGAACCGCGCCATTGGGAATTCGGCCCACCGGAGGCAGAGAATCGCGGAGGCCCCGGAGAATACCGGGCCGGGCCCACTAATGATATGCAGACGGCGTTTACTGTACTTGCATTCTGGAATGCATTGACACCTCTGTCTAGGCAACAGAGAATTGCGATTTGGCATCAAATCAGCACCCTCCACGATTTCACCGTCGGAACTGATTCTCTGCCCAATTTCACGATTTCAGCATCGGCCGACGGAGAATCCCGCCCCTTGTGTTTTTCTTCATTAAAAATGAAATGAGTGACCAGTTTTCTACATGCAAGTTACAAGGTGGGTGTGGGGGGGGGGGGGTAATTGTAAAAATCTAAGTGTAGAAATTATCGTTCCTGACATTAATGGAGAAACATTTAATGTATTTGTACGATATTCCCCTATCTGTTATTTTAATACACATATTGACTCAGTAATATTCAATGGGGGAACATCTCACTTATAATAGCAGGGAAAGGAATATTATGCAAAAAGATTCAGGGAGGATTTTCTGATGAACTCACAAAAGCGACCTGAGTGTTAAATGTGCCTGTTGAAGGTGACAAGGATATAGAATACATGCATCTTAATATAGATGGGAATATTCTAAAGACATGCAAATGGCAGGAATTCATCATTCAACATGATTTGTAATTATTTACATTCTAGGAAGCCTGCTCCTGAAGTGTTCCTGTTATCCTGAGTTGTTATAAGGATGGAGGGTAAAAGTTGGTTGGCTGGGTTAGCTTATTGCAAATGATCTGCAATCGATGGCTGAGGCCAAGACATGGTTGTACTAATAAAGCCTTCAAGCTGCAGGCACACAAGGCCAATTTCACTTTCTCAGAGGTGTAATTTGTGCCAGGACTCCGCCTAAAATATGCAAAAGGAGCTGACCCCCCTATGGGTTTATCTCGGAACATACATATGGAACAGAAACTGGAGGAGGACATTCGGCCCTTCAAGCCTGCTCCGCCATTCATTATAATCGTGGCTGATCATCATGTTCAATACTCTGATCCCACCTTCCCCCCCATATCCCTTGATTCCTTGAGCTCCAAGATCTACATCTAATTCCTTCTTGAAATTACACAACGCTTCGGCCTCAACTATTCTTTGTGGTGGTGAATTCCACAGATTACCACTCTCCGGGTGAAGACATTTTTCCTCACCGCAGTCCTAAAAGGTTTCCCCCTTATCCTCAAACGATAACCCCGAGGGCGAAATTCTCCGTAATCGGCGCGATGACCGCTGACCGGCGCCAAAAACGGCGCAAATCAGTCCGGCATCGCGCCACTCCAAAGGTGCGGAATCCTCCGCATCTTGGGCGGAATCATCCGCAATTGGCGCGATGTCCACCGACCGGAGCCCAAAACGGCGCGAATCAGTCCAGCATCGCGCCGCCCCAAGGTGCGGAATCCTCCGCATCTTGAGGGGCCGAGCCCTAACCTTGAGGGGCTAGGCCCGCGCTGGACTGATTTCCGCCCCGCCAGCTGGCGGGAAAGGCCTTTGGTGCCACGCCAGCTGGCGCGAAAATGACTTTGCCGGGCGGCACATGCGCAGTGGAGGGGGTCTCTTCCGCCTCCGCCATGATGGAGACCATGGCAAAGGCGGAAGGAAAAGAGTGCCCCCCCAGCACAGGCCCGCCCGCAGATCGGTGGGCCCCGATCGCGGGCCAGGCCACCGTGGGGGCACCCCCGGGGCCAGATCGCCCCGCACCCCCCCCCCCCCCCAGGACCCCGGAGCCCGCCCGCGACGCCTTGTCCCGCCGGTAAGAGAGGTGGTTTAATCCACGCCGGCGGGACAGGCATTCCAGCAGCGGGCCAGAGAATCGCCGGGGGGGCCTGCCAACCGGCGCGGCGCGATTCCCGCCCCCGCCGAATATCCGGTGCCGGAGAATTCGGCAACTGGCGGGGGCGGGATTCACGCCAGCCCCCGGCGATTCTCCGACCCAGCAGGGGGTCGGAGAATCCCGCCCCTTGAGCAGCCGAGCCCTAACCTTGAGGGGCTAGGCTCGCACCCGACTAATTTCCGCCCCGCCAGCTGGCGGGAAAGGCCTTTGGTACCCCGCCAGCTGGCGCAGAAGTGACATTGCCGGGCGGCGCATGCGCGGGAGCGTCAGTGGCCGCTCATGGCATCCCCGCGCATGCGCAGTGGAGGGGGTCTCTTCCGCCTCTGCCATGGTGCAGACCACGGCGAAGGCGGAAGGAAAAGACTGCCCCCACGGCACAGGCCCGCCCGCGGATCGTTGGGCCCCGATCGCGGGCCAGGCCACCGTGGGGCACCCCCCGGGGCCAGATCGCTCCGCGCCCCACCCAGGACCCCGGAGCCCCCCCGCGCCGCCTTGTCCCGCCAGTAAGAGAGAGGTGGTTTAATCCACGCCGGCGGGACAGGCATTCCAGCAGCGGGACTTCGGCCCATCCGGGCCGGAGAATCGCCGGGGGGGGGGGGGGGGGGGGGCCCGCCAACTGGCGCGGCACGATTCCCGCCCCGCCGAATCTCCGATGCCGAAGAATTCGGCAGCTGGCGGGGGCGGGATTCACGCCAGCTCCCGGCGATTCTCCGATCCGGTGGGGTTCCCAGCACCAGGGTCCCAGGTTCGAATCCGGCTTGGATCACTGTCTGTGCGGAGTCTGCACATCCTCCCCGTGTGTGGGTGGGTTTCCTCCGGGTGCTCCGGTTTCCTCCCACAGTCCAAAGATGTGCAGGTTAGGTGGATTGGCCATGATAAATTGCCCTTAGTGTCCAAAATTGCCCTTAGTGTTGGGTGGGGTTACTGGGTTATGGGGATAGGGTGGAGGTGTTGACCTTGGGTAGGGTGCTCTTTCCAAGGGCCGGTGCAGACTCGATGGGCCAAATGGCCTCCTTCTGCACTGTAAATTCTATGATAATGAGTCCCGCCCCTAGTTCTGGACTCCCCCAGCATCATGAACATTGTTTCTGGATCTAACCTGTCTAAGCCTGGGAGAATTTTAAAAGTTTCTATGAGATTCCCTCTCACTCTACTGTACTCCAATGAATATAATCCTAACCCGCTTGGTCTCCCCTCAAATGACAGTCCTGCCATCCCAGGAATAAGCCTGGTAAACCTTTGCTGCGATCCCTCCATAGTAAGAACACCCTTCCTCAGATAAGGACACCAAAGCTGTACACAATACCCCAGGTGTGGCCTCACCAATGCCCTTCACAACTGGAGTAAAACATCCCTATTCCTATACTCAAATCCTCTTGTTATGAAGGCCGACATAGTGAGCAATGGTGGTATAGTGGTGAGCATAGCTGCCTTCCAAGCAGTTGACCCAGGTTCGATTCCCCGCCATCACAATAGTAATGAAGGCCAGCATACCATATGCCTTCTTTACTGACTGCTGTACATGTGCGCTTAGGTTCAGCAATTGATGAATGAACACACCAAGGTCTCGCTGAGTATCCGCCTCTCTCAATTTCCATCCATTCAAATAATAATCTGCCTTCCTATTTTTGCTACCAAAGCAGATAACCTCACATTTAACCGCATTATACTGCATCTGCCATGCATATGCCCACTCACTCAGCCTGTCCAAATCATGCTGAAGCATCTCTGCATCCTCCTCACAGCTCACCCTCCCGCCCAACTTTGCATCATCTGCAAATTTGGAGATATTGGGTGGGATTCTCCATTGGCTGATGCCAAAATCGCAAAACGTGATTGGGCGGAGAATAGGTACCGATGCTAAAATCGGGGTGGGCGCCAATTTGACATTCTCCGTCATCTCAACACTGTCAATGCAGTGTGGAACACATGTACAGTAAACACCATTTGCGTATCATTAGCGGGCCCGACCCGGTATCCTACGGTGCCTCCGTAATACTCCCCCTCCGATGAAATGAAATGAAATGAAAATCGCTTATTGTCACAAGTAGGCTTCAAATGAAGTTACTGTGAAAAGCCCCTAGTCGCCACATTCCGGCGCCTGTTCGGGGAGGCTGTTACGGGAATCGAACCATGCTGCTGGCCTGCCTTGGTCTGCTTTCAAAGCCAGCGATTTAGCCCTGTGTTAAACAGCCCCTGAAAATTGTTTATTGTCACAAGTAGGCTTCAATTAAGTTACTGTGAAAAGCCTCTAGTCGCCACATTCCAGCGCCTGTTCAGGGAGACTGGTACGGGAATTGAACCATGCTGCTGACCTGCTATGGTCTACTTTACAAGCCAGCGATTTAGCCCAATGTGCCAAACCAGCCCCTGGGCTAAGTTCCCGACGACTCGGTTCACTTGTGCTTTTAAAAATCGTGAAACTGGCGTCATGGCTGCTGAGGGAGAGAGAGGGGGTACGGAAAGTGTCCAACATCACCATAGTTTGCTGACAGTTGTGCCACTCCAGGGGGCGTCTGCCAGGGCTGGGCGGAGTAATGCGGGATGGCCAGGAAGTGGGCTGTGGGGTCGCGATGGATGGGCACGGAATACCATTGCCGCAGTCGGCTAGGCAGCCAGGCAGCTGCACACGCCGCTAACAGCCCGCTGTGAATGTAAGGCCACGGGTTGTATAGGTGTTCCCCAGGCCACCCCGCTAGGTTCCCTCTGACCCCAGCTAACCCATCAGTTATATGGGCGCACCCCAGCACAACCAGTATCATCTTGTTGGCTGGGATAAGTGTGTGTGGGGAATGTAATGCGTATGTGCGGCTGCAGCTTGTCAGCCTCCCGAGTGTCTATCACGGACCGGCTAATCCCGCACCGTTTTTCATTGGAATTGATTGTGTTATACGTGGCACCGGTGCCAGCCCCTCCACAGTTACTGAATGATCCAGGTTCGGCGCCAGTTTTGCTGTCGTGAAAGTCCATGAATTCTGCATCAGTGTCAATACTTAGTCTCAGAAATGGAGAATCCCACCCAATACATTTAGTTCCCTCATCCAAATCATTAATATATAATGTGAACAGTTGGGGTCCTAGCGGTGTCCCACTAGTCACTGTCTGCCAATCAGAAAAAGACCCATTTATACCAACTTTTTGCTACCTGACTGCTAACCAGCTTTCTATCCATCTCAGGACACTACCCATAATCCCATGTGCTTTAACTTTGCATATTACCCTGCTATGTGAGACCTTGCCGAAAACCTTCTGAAAGTCTAAATAAACCACATAGTAGATTTGTCAAGCATGATTTCCCTTTTCTAAATCCATGCTGACTTTGTCTGATTACACCACTGCTTTCCAAATGCTGTACTATGAAATCCTTGATAATGGACTCCAACAACTTCCCGACTACTAACGTCTGATAAAGTCATAGGGTCAGATTTCCCAGCCTTTCCCACCAGCAGATCTTCTGGTCCCGCCATTGGTGACCCATCCACGAGGGGCTTCCTGTGGCATGGCCGGCGAAGAATGCAAAACGCCGTTGGAATTAGCAGGGCCGGAAGATCCTGCTGTTGGACAATGGCGAGCTGCCTCCTCTGTTGGAAAACATGTTGCATGTTGGGGAGGGGGGGAGGGGCGGGAGAGGTGGAAAATCCACTTGTGGGAAAGATCAGAACTGGCAGGCAGAAATATACGAGAGTCATGAATAAATAGGGAATTCAGAGAGACATTAGAATGTGAAACTCGCTACGATGAGGAGTAGTTGAGGCAACAGTCATAGATACATTTAAGTAGATGTTCAATAATCACAAGGCGGGAAGGAATAGAAAGATTGATAAATGGGGATGGATGAAGTAGGGTGAGACTAGGTTCAGGTGGAGTGTAAACACAGGCTGGAAACTGTTGGGCCAAATGGCCTGTTTCTGCAAATAATATGTAAATGCTGTCAGGTTTACAAGGGCAGACGTTACCCATTCGGAAGAAAACATAAAGTGCTGGGAAAACTCAGCAGGTCTGGCAGCATCTGTGCAGAGAGAAGCAGAGTTAACATTGCGAGCCCAATAGTCACACTTAAGAGTCTCGCTGGCCGTGAAATTATTTCTCTCCACAGGGCAGACCTGCTGAGTTTTTCAAACATTTCCCCTTTTTTCAGATCTCCAGCGACCGCAGTATTTAGCTTCTGTTTTAGGCGATCCCACTGGAATTCTGCTTGAGCAAGCCCCGCCCTAAATCCTCCCAGCACTCTGCCCTTGAGCACAGATGAGCAAGTAAATTGGATTTGACCTTTGGCTTATGGGACAACCAAAATTCCCAGAAATCTTATCTGCAGATTTAACCATTTATGTTTCTTCATACAAAAGGAAGTCAATTTTTATTGAAGAAATAAATGGTATTGAAAAATCATTCAAACTACAGCCACTGAATTCATGAGTATACTATGCATAATCTCAAAAGGATACACAATCAACAAGATTAAAACAAGGACGTTCCAAGGATTGACTATTTTGTTGAAGTCGTAAAATCTGAACACTCCTTGTGATCTTTACTCCTTTCTAGATGGTAAATTTAATTATAGGACATACCATAGTTTGCTTTAATTACTATGGGGCCTGATTTCACTGCTACCATTGTGTTTACTAAATGCTCTCTGCAATAAACACAGTCTGTGCACAGTGGTTGTTGCAATGCAATACTTTTGAATGCTACTTTTGCAAAGCTTGTGAGTGTTTTTTTGTGATTGAATTTCAGTTTCTCATGTTCTTCGCTTGTGAACTGCACACAAAGGGCAGGTTTTTACGACCATTCCCACCAGAGAGATTGGCTGGTCCCGCTGATGGCGAGCCTTCACTGCGGGAGCCCCTGGAAATCCCGTTGGCAACGGTGTGACCAACAGATCCTGCCGTCAGCCAGTGGCAGGCCACCTCTACAAACACGCTACACGGGGATGGTGGTGGTGCGGGGGGTGGGGTGGTGGTGGGGGGGATATTTTCGGATGATTGCACAATGTCCGGTATCATTTGCAACTCCTCAGATACTGAAGCAGTCCATGTCCACCTGCAGCAAGATCTAGACAAGGTTCAGGCTTTGGTTAGTAACATTTGTGCCTACAAGTGCCAAACAAAGACCATCTGGTTGCCTGGTATGGAGGGTGCTAGCTATGAAGAAAGGTTGAGTAGATTAGGATTGTTTTCGTTGGAAAGACGGAGGTTGAGGGGGGACCTGATTGAGGTCTACAACTTTATAAGAGGTATGGACAGGGTGGATAGCAACAAGCTTATTCCAAGAGTGGGGATGTCAATTACAAGGGGTCACGATTTCAAGGTGAGAGGGGGAAAGTTTAAGGGAGATGTGCGTGGAAAGTTTTTTACGCAGAGGGTGGTGGGTGCCTGGAACGCTTTGTCTTGGGGGTGGTAGAGGCGGGCATGATGGCATCATTTTAGATGCATCTAGACAGATATATGAATGGGCGGGGAACAGAGGGAAGTAGATCCTTGGAAAATAGGCAACAGTTTTAGATAAAGGATCTGGATCGGCGCAGGCTGGGAGGGCCGAAGGGCCTGTTCCTGGCTGTAATTTTCTTTGTCCTTTGTTCTTTGTATCTTCAACAAAAAAAATCTTCTTTTTAAAATATTTTTATTAAGGTATTTGTAAATATATACATAAAACATAATCCAAAACCAAGAAAGAGAGAACAAACAGGAAATCACATAGACAGTAAATAACACCACACCATCCCACCCTCCTGCCGTTCCCCTCCCCCCACCCTGCCTCCCTGTTTTTACCCCCTCTAAACACCCCGCCACCCCCACTGCTGGCACCTTAACTATCCTTGAGGAAGTCAATAAACGGCTTCCATGTCTGGATGAACCCTCCCCCACAGACCTTCTCAAGGCAAACTTAATCTTTTCCAGCTTCAGGAATTCCACCAGCTCGCTTACCCACACCCCTGGTTTCGGCAGCCCCAAGTCCCTCCAATCCAACAAGGTCCGTCTCCGGGCTTCCAGAGAGGCAAAGGCCAAGATGTCGGCCTCTCTCACCCCCTGGACCGCCAGGTCTACTGACACTCCGAAAATCGCCACTTATGGACTCGCGATAACCTCAGTACCTCAGACATAATGGGCGTCATTCTCCGACCCCCCCCCGCCGGGTCGGAGAGTGGCCATAGGCCGCCGTGAATCCCGCCCCCGCCGAAGTCTCCGGTACCGGAGATTGGGCGGGGGTGGGAATCGGGCCGCGCCGGTTGGTGGGACCCCCCGCTGGATTCTCCGTCCCGGATGGGCCGAAGTCCCGCCCAGAAATTGCCTGTCCCGCCGGCGTAAATCAAACCTGGTATTTACCGCCGGGACCAGGCGACGTGGGCGGGCTCCGGGGTCCTGGGGGGGGCGCGGGGCGATCTGACCCCGGGGGGTGCCCCCACGGTGGCCTGGCCCACAATCGGGGCCCACCGATCCGCAGGTGGGCCTGTGCCGTGGGGGCACTCTTTCCCTTCCGCCTTCGCTACGGCCTCCACCATGGCGGAGGCGGAAGAGACTCTCCCCACTGCACATGCGCAGGAAACTGACAGCGGCCGCTGATGCTCCCGCGCATGCGCCGGGAAACTGTCAGCGGCCGCTGACGCTCCCGCGCATGCGCCACATTTGCGCGCCAGCGGGCGGGGCAACAAACGCCATTTCCGCCAGCTGGCGGGGCGGAAATCCCTCCGGCGTCGGCCTAGCCCCTCAATGTTGGGGCTAGGCCGCCAAAGATGCGGAGCATTCCGCACCTTTGGGCCGGCGCGATGCCCGTCTGATTGGCGCCGTGTTTGGCGCCAGTCGGCGGACATCGCGCCGTTGGGGGAGAATTTCGCCCAATGTTAGCAAACCCCCACCAGAATCCCTCCAGTTTCGGACAAGCCCAGAACATGTGGACATGGTTTGTGCCCCCCCCCCCCCCCCCCCCCCCCGGGCACCGCCCGCACCTATCCTCTACCCCCTCAAAGAACCTGCTCATTCGGCCACCGTCATATGCGTCCTATGGAGTACCTTGAAGTTAATGAGACCTAGCACACGTTCACTCTCCTCAGTGCCTCCTCCCATAACCCAGCCTCCATCTCCCCCCATCAACTTTTCCTCCCACCTCCGCTTAACATGCCCTATTGGGGCACCCTCCCAGTCCATCAATTCCTTATCAATCTTCAACACCCTGCCTTTGCCAACCCCTGTTTTCCAGACCACTTTGTTCTGCAGTCCCGGAATGGCAGGTCAGGAAAGGACGACACCTGCTTCCTAACATAATCCCGTACCTGTAAGCACTGAAATCCATTCCTGCCGGGCAGCTCATATTCCTCTTCCAGTTCCTTTAATCTCGGAAAGCTGCCCCCCACAAATAGGTCCTCAGGCCGTTTCATCCCCGCCCACCTACCACTGGAACCCCACTCTAGTCCCCTCCGGGCAAACCTGCGGTTTCTACAAATTGGTGCCCAAACCAAGGCACCCTCCAACCACCACTGCCCCCACACCCTCAGATGGCTGGCGAGAATGGCAGAGGCACTGTCTACATTGCTAGTGTCCTTGCAAGAGGCTGCCTCCATCCGCTCCCACACCAACCCCTCCCCCACTTTCTAACCATGGCTATATTTTCTGCCCAGTAGTAGTTAATTAAATTTGGCAGGGCCAGAGCCACCCCCCCACCCCACCCCGACCCATGTCTCCACTCCAGCAGCACCTTCTTTACACAAAGGAGATTTCCCCACCCAACAAACCCCAAAATCAGGGTGTTAACTTTCCTAAAAAAAGGCCTTTGGGATAAAAAATCGGGAGGTTCTGAAAAATGAATAGGAACCTTGAGAGCACCGTGATTGTCACAGTTTGCACCCACCCCGCAAGTGACAACGGGAGCATATCCCACTTCTTAAAATCCCCCTTCATCTGCTCGACCAATCGTACCAGGTTTAATTTGTGCAAATGTTCCCAACCCCACTCCACCTGAATGCCCAAGTATCTAAAGTTCACCCCCACCACTTTAAATGGCAACTCGCCCAGCCTCCTGTCCCCTTGCCTGAATCGGGAAAACCTCACTCTTTCCCATGTTTAATTTATACCCGGAAAACCGACAAAGCTCCTTCAAGTTGTTCATAATCCCCCGAATGCCACCCAACAGGTCCGAAATGTAAAGTAGTAAGTCGCCTGTGTAGAAGGAAACTCCATGCTCGACCCCCCCCCCCCCCCCACCCCCCCCCTGCACATTACCTCTCCAACTCCTTGACGCTCTAAGTGCCATTGCCAGTTGCTCTATCGCTAGGGCAAAAAGCAACAGGGAGAGTGGGCATCCCTGACTTGTCCCACGATGTACTCAAAAATACACTCGTCCTTACACTTGCCCAATATAACAACCGGATCCAATTCACAAATCCCTGCCCCAACCCGAACCATCCCAGAACTTCCCACAAATATTCCCATTCTATCCAATCAAAGGCTTTCTCCGTATTCATTGTGACCGCCACCTCCACATTTAATAAGCGCCTAACATTCGCCAACAGGTGCCTCCCCTTTCCAAATCCTCTCTGATCCTCCCCTATCACCCCGGTACACAGGCCTCGATCCGCCAGGCCAAGGCCAAGATCGTTGCCATAGTTTGGCATCCACATTCAGCAGCGAGATCAGGCAATAAGACCCACACTACTCCGGGTCCTTATCCTTCTTCAGAATTAAGGATATCAAGGCCTGCGATAGTGTAAGGGGAAGCTCCCCCTTCTCCTTCGCCTCATTATATGCCCTTCCAGCAGGGGCACCAGCTCTGCTGAAAACTTCTTATAAAATTCCATAGGGAACAAGAGAGAATCTAACCATCTTCCCTTGACGTTCAATGGCATTATCATCACTGAATGCACAACAATCAATATCCTGGGGGTTATCATTGATCGGAAACTGAACTGGACAAACCAGATAAATACTGTGGCACCGAGAGAAGGTCAGAGGCTGGAAATTCTGCAGTCAGTCACCTCCCGTCATCTCCCTGTCCACTATCTACAAGGCACAAGTCAGGAGTGCGATGGAATACTCTCCACTTGCTTGGATGAGTGCAACTCCAACAACACTCCAGAGGTTTGGCACCACCCAGGACAAGGCAGCCCGCTTGATCAGCTGCAAATCTAACACCTTAAGCATTCACTCCCTCTGCCAACTGCACAGTAACAGCAGTATGTACCGCAAACAGGATGCAGTGTAGCGAACAAGGTTCCTTCAATAGCACCTTCCAAACCCACAAGCTCTACCACCTAGAAAGACAAGGGCAGCAGATGTAAGGAAACACTACTACCTGCAAGTTCTTTCCTGAGTCTGACTTGGAAATATATTGTTGATTCTTCACTGTCGCTGGGTCAAAAACCTGGCACTCCCTCCCTAACAGCACTGTGGGTGTACCTAAACACAGGTTCTGCAGTGGCTCACAAAGACAGCTTACCACAACCTTCTCAAAGAAATTAGGCTGGGCAATAAATGCTGGCCTAACTAGCAATGCCCGCATCCCTTGGACAAATAAATAAAAATTGTGTCTGAAACTGGACTTTGTCAGTTCTGATGTTGAGGTAATGAAAAACATTAGTTTTTCTTTAATTTCATACCCTCTCTGGATAACACTATTAATAAAGTACTTGGCAATTATTAAAATATGCAGAAACCAATACAAGTTCTGTTCAAACAGTTTTACTTTAGGTTGGACAAGAAGAAATAGTTTTTGCACAGTCTGCAATAGTAACAAATTCTCAATGTTCAGTGAGTTTAGTTGTTCGAGTTTAGATAATTTCCAAGTGGTAGGTCAATAGCAGTACCTACACATAATATGCAAGCGACCCAATAATATTTTATCTTATACTAACCTGATAGATGAGAAAATATTTTTTAAAATATAGCTACGTTTTTGACCCAAATCTTTTAATTTAACACCTTTGAACTTAAAGTACTTTGATCAGTTTGAACCACAGTCATCATCATATACTTCCTGTTGTAACTGTTTTACAGAACCCTTTCGTACTCAAGGTGACGGGATATGATTGTTAAGTTATTCAGAAAGATCTTGAACCTGTGATTAGCTAATGCAGCATTGTAAAGCCATTGACATAATGACCTGGGAGCAGCACATGGCTGCTGGCTGGCTTTTGAGAAATCATTTGTGCAAAGTTCTTTTATGCTTCTAGTAACTCTATCAACATTCCATTGGGATGTCAGTTAGTAAATGTGCAACTTATATTAACATATATTTTATTCCCGATGGATGTATTTTTAAAATCTTGTAATAGTTGGGCAAAATGGATAGCTTGAGGGCTGTGTACCCTGAAATTTCAATCACGCAGGTTTCTTTACATGTTCAGCTTCAACTCATCCCAAAACAACCAATCCTAGTTAAAACTGGAAATCAGGCGCATACACTCAGGAGTTCATTTATTTCATGTTGTGTTTCTTCAGTCACTGCTCCACTGTTGCAGCCACCTCATGATGATTGGAGCTAAGGGCTGTATAATGAAGACAAAGGTGGAGGTGTGCGGTTGGGTAGGGTGCTCTTTCAGAGAGCCGGTGCAGACTCGATGGGCCGAATGGCCTCCTTCTGCACTATTAATTCTATAATCTATAATTTTTCTGGCCAGCTCCTGAAAGGGGAATGTTGAAGAAGTGAGACCAGTCATTCACAAGGTGAATTTACGCTGTAGTATAGGAGCTGATTCATATACTGGTGGTATATTTTATGGTATATGTGGCCTATCTTACCTAGAGGGACTGAAGTCTTACCCTGACAAATACTTCAAACTGGTTGATTAATGTCATTTATAAGATAGGTTACAGAGTAGGCATGTCTCTCATGAGTACAGACTGTTCCATCATCTCTCAAGAGTGTCTGGCACATGACTGCTGCTGTCATTGTTACATCATGGTCGATGTTACTCATTACAGTACCATAACTATTCTATTAAGCCATTACAGGGGCTGGTTTAGCACACTGGGCTAAATCGCTGGCTTTGAAAGCAGATCAAGGCAGGCCAGCAGCACGGTTCAATTCCCGTACCAGCCTCCCCAAACAGGTGCCGGAATGTGGCGACTAGGGGCTTTTCACAGAAACTTCCTTGAAGCCTACTCGTGACAATAAGCGATTTTCATTTCACTTCACTACAGGGGACTAATACACTTTAAAAAAAACATCAAAAATTATTCACCTGCATGAAACATGAAGGACATACGAACATACAAATTAGGAGTAAGCTCCTCGGCCCTTCGAGCCTGCTCCGCCATTCATTAAGATCATGGCTGATCTGATTGGAACCTCACCCCCACATTCCTACCTACCCCCAATAACCTTTCATCTCCTTGTTAATCAAGAATCTATCTACCTCTGCCTTAAGATTTTTCAAAGACTATGGCTCAATTCTCCCAAAAAATGATTAAAGGCGCAATTCTCTGGCCTCGTTGCGCTCTTGCTCAAGTGAAACGAGGCCAGTGAATAGCGGGAGAGGCAGAAAACGAGAACTGCGGCAGGCACCAAACAGTGTGCGATGCAACTGGCCCGCTCGGGATCTCGCGACGAGAAAACAATTATCACCACTTACGCCCCATTTCCAAACAATTAACAGGAGCCACTCCTTATCCTACGACATACGATCCTACAACCTCCCGTCATTTATCGGCCTCCCAGCAAGTGGCCATTCTGGCACCGATTAGTACTCCTTTTTAAAATCACGAACCTGGCAGAAGGGCTTCTGTGGGGAGCTGAGGAGGTGAGTAGCCATCTTTGCTCACCGGCAAAGAGACCGGATCGCCAGGTATGCCACCCCAGTGCTTGGTGGGGATTGGGGTCCCTTAGCTGGGGATGGGGGACTGTCCACAGGGATGGGCTGCCTTGGGAAGGGGGGAGGAGATGCTGGGGGGTGCAACCGCTCGCGGAATCACCATGCCAACCCCTGGATTGTATTTTCCCGTTCCGCCGGCAACTTGCCTGTCTGCCCCATGGACCACCTATAACCCCCATCGATGCCGAGGCCTCTGGCCATGCGGCTGAGGGCTATCTTTAATAGGGAATTGGCAATCTTGGTTAAGTGAGCACTTCACACAACCCAAGAGGATTCCCTGGGCTGGGCGGGCCATGTTGCATGTGGATGTCATTGCCTAGCATCCTAATCAGACCGCGATGTCTGGACACTGTGCCTGAACACTGCGGGAGGCAACATCACACACGCAGCAGCAAACATCCGAACCCCCAGGGGATGGAACACAGCTCCAGGGACATGTCGACGTCCGGAGAGCGGGTGAGTTCCACGGGGAGGGGACCATAACCCAGTCCAGGCGACGTTTCGAGCGGGTGTCCAGGGTACAGGGTCTTGGGTCCGGTGAGGGGGGCCCGCTGCGGCCACGTGTGCGTGGGCAGGGCGTTCCGGGTGGGGGGGGGTTTGGTTTCAATGGGGGAACGGAGGGTCCCGAGGTGGGATCCACCTCTGTTTGTCAGTCTAACACCCTCTCCCAATTCCTTTCAGATATTGAAAGCTATGGCAGTGATATTGGAAGCAGAATTTGCCCTGGTGTGCCAGGGGGTGCTCTAGCCAAGCACTGAGGGTATGAGAACAGATAGTCAAGGTGATCAATGTAAACAGTGTCACGCCAAGGACCTGGATGCAGTGCCGCAAAAGGTTTATGCACATTTTTGGGCACTGAGGAAATGCACACGGCTGATTAGATGATTTTACATGAAATATTCGATGTTTATTTGGAAAAAGTTGGAATGGCATGGTTGTTTTGTGATGGATTTTACTTCAGCATTTTTACCAAGTAAATACTGTCAATAACACGGATGGTAATCTGTAGGACTGTTGTACAGTGATGATTATGGCCTGTGTTCCTGGACATTGGAGGCAAATGAGCAATCACATCAGCAATCTGGAAAATCCTTCTGCTCCTCCTCATCCTTCGTCTGCGAACAGCTTGTTCTCTTCTTTCCTGCCTTTACTCCACTTCGCTTTCATGTTGAAGCCTGAGGGGAATTGTAACTATAGTAACTATGACTGGGTGTAAGTTATATACCCCTGCAGTCACAACCGCACTCCATGTGCAGCACCACTCCCTGCAGACTTTAGGAACTGAAAACAACTCTTCAAGCCACCAATTCAAACAGGGCCAGTAGAAATCAATCAGCAACCCACCTGCGTGTTGTTAATGATCCCTTTAAATAGCACTGCTGGAGTGTCCTTCTTGATCTTGAACACAAGCTCAGCAAGATTAAGTGAGGGTGTTAGCCAGAGCACAGAGGTCAAAAATAGCAATGAAAATCTGCCTATTTTGCATACTTCAAGCATATACTCATATGAACCATCCCAATGTCCTTATCATGATGATGTTCATTCCGCCTCTTCTGGAAGTTTGTGAATGTGGCATGGATATTGTTTTAGGCACCAAAATAGCAGCACCAAGAGCTCTGTATTTTGGGGCCTATAAAACTTGGGGCCAGTGTCATGAGAAAGTGATTACTGTAAATCCTGTTGTATTTTAGATTTTTTTTAAAAAACTCACTGAAGTAAAATAGAAACAGAGCAGGAAATCCTGGAGTTCAGCAATTTTATGGAGAATGGGGATTTGCATTTAATGCAAATTTTTGGGATGGTTTTAGTGTTGATGGTACTTTGTGGGTTTTTAGATAGCTATGAATGTTGGTTTTAAGTTATTTGTTGAACTAAATAGAAAAAAGGTAATCGAAGTGTAAAATTAAATGCTTGAGATTTAAAATGCTATCTTTAGGACAGGAGTTATAGATTAAAATTAAAAGTCATTTCTCTCCTGTGACACTAGTATTTATTTTCCTTTCTTGCAAAGCTTAAGCCTTTGATCTTTTGAGGACAATGTTTCAAGGAGGTTGAGCTCTATATGAGACCTTCTTTTCTGCCAATTCAATTAAAATGCTTTCAAAGCCTTGAGTTACTCGATGTTGAGCTGTGGTGAGTCGCAATGCATTTGGGACCTATGAACTTACAATGACAATTCTCTGGTGGGAGTGAGCCCATTATTTATTCACAATGAATTGTTCGGCAAGTAATGGAAGAAGTTCTTTCGTTATAAAATACTGCAAAAATGAGAAGTTGCTTTTATATTGTTAATTTTTTTAATCAGATTATGAATTTCATATCCATGTTCAGCTGGTTTATGATGCAGGGTGACGGCAACAGTGTAGGTTCAATTCCCGTATCGGCTGAGGTTATTCATGAAAGCCCCGCCTTCTCAACCTTGCCCCTCGCCTAAGGTGTGGTGATCCTCTGGTGAAATCACCACCAGTCAGTCTCAAAGGGGAATGCAGCCTACGGTCCTCTGGGACCGTGGTAACATTTACAATTATTCAGGGAGACTAATGATTATCCTTATCTGGGATATAAGAGAAGAAAGATGTTACAAAGTATAACCAACAATGTTTTCCTGTAACAAATTATTCTTTAAACTTCAGCCACGTTTCTGTTCCAGTACATTAGTGACTATTGTTCTTCAGTTACAGCATGTTCTCCTACATTATACATACTTTTACGGTGTAGATCACATATAACACAGTATATATTACCTCTCTGTGTTCATGTTTTATCTGTACATAATTCCCTTTATTTCTGATCCCATTAATATGCCTGTCCCATTCCTATCTTTCCAAAGATGAGTATGTGCCACACATACACCCTGAGTGTTTTCAGCCTTTTCTGTTTTTGTTTCAAGTTCGCAGCATTTGCAATACTTTGCTTTTTACACAGCGCACGACACAACGTGACTTGGAACGTATCCTCCTAATAAACCCGGAGGCTAGATGTGGTGAATGGTAATTGTATATGAATGCACTGCTGTGATCACCCAGTGTCTCACTGTTTGACTGTACTGTCACAGCTTTATGAGCAAGTACCTCTCGTGTCCCCTGAAGCACTGGTTATTTGTTTGCATGATCACCGTTACACATTTGGTGTAAGTTAAGAGTTGTACAAAATTTAAAAATTCATATGATTATCAATTGATATAGCACTCTGGAATAGGAATATTTGCATATCGCACACTAAATAATATGTATATATCACAAGCAAAGCATTCGGTATGAATTAAAACATTTACAGCACATCACAATAAGAAAAGTTAGACAATCATTAAAAGTAAGATGAAAAGCAACATCAATATCAGACATAAGATTGATGCAGTTATTGACAATTCATCGGGACCCCCTCGCCCCGCAGGGTAGGGGAGAATTCTGGCCAAGATTGATGTAGTTATTGACAATTCATCGGGACCCCCTGCCCCGCCGGGTAGGGGAGAATCCCGGCCAAGATTGATGCAGTTATTGACAATTCATCATTTTTTGACATCCTTCAATTTTAATGAGACGTAACACCAATACTAATCATATCAAATTCCTCATCTGACACTACTGACACTACTGCCGGGATTCTCCGTTCCTGAGGCTAAGTGCCGATACCAATGGAGGATCCGTGGCGTTTCATGATGGGACAAATGGCGTGAAACCTTCAATGATTCCGCTACCGGTAAGGGGCTAGCACCGGCGATGTGTGACATGCAGCGGAGAAGTTCGGAGTATCGCCGGGTCTCGTGCTTCAAATGCGTAGAATCATAGAATTTACAGTGCAGAAGGAGGCCATTTGGCCCATCGAGTCTGCACCGGCCCTTGGAAAGAGCACCCTACCTAAGCCCTCACCTCCACCCTATTCCCACACCTCCAGCCTATTCCCGTAACCCCACCTAACCGTTTTGGACACTAAGGGCAATTTAGCATAGCGTTCGCCAAACTCCCCACACACAAACCGATCATGCTGGCAAAGATGGCGCTAGCCATGCCGGATTGCGCACCCACCCACCTGACCCCACAGTCCACCTCCTGGACACCCCCCACCACTCCACCCAGCCCTGGCAGAAGACACCCAGCTAGCGACACGGACCTTGGCCGAGTGTGGCGGCGCTGGACAATCTCCACATTCTTCCTCTGCATCCGGCACGCCAGGCTCCCGTCCGCTGGAACCAAACATGGCCCGCACCATCGTGAACTCGGCCCATCGGAGGCGGAGCATCACGGCTGGGCTGGCCAATGACACTCCAACGGGGTTGCGACTGCGCGCGGCATGCGTGCAGATGATGCCGATTTGGACGGGGCGGAGCATCGCGACCCGTGTCAAACTGCTGCCTGCCCCGATTTCGGTATCGGGAGTCATTCTCTGCCCGATCGCGGTTCC
Source organism: Scyliorhinus torazame (assembly GCF_047496885.1). Lineage (NCBI taxonomy): Eukaryota > Metazoa > Chordata > Chondrichthyes > Carcharhiniformes > Scyliorhinidae > Scyliorhinus > Scyliorhinus torazame. Next base: position 72,452,524 of record NC_092714.1, on the reverse strand, counting down.
CGATTTCAGCATCGGGCAACGGACAATCTGCCCTAAGTTTTGATGCAAACGCAGTATTCGTGGACTTTCACGACAGCGAATCTGGCTCCACATTTGGACCGTTTCCCCTACTGTTAAAGGGCTAGCACGGGCGCCACGTGGAACACAATCGATTCCAATGAGAAACGGTGCCGGATTGGCCGGTTCCGCGATTGACACTCAGGAGCTGACAAGCTGCAGCCGCACATATACACTTCACTCCCCACACACACCATCCTGACGCTACGACCAAGAAAGCACAACAGTGCATATACTTCCTCAGGAAACTAAGGAAATTCAGCATGTCCACATTGACTCTTATCAACTTTTATAAATGTATCCCGGCTCTGGGTCACTGTCCATGTGGAGTTTGCACATTCTCCCCGTGTTTGCGTGGGTTTCGCCCCCACAACCCAAAGATGTGCAGGGTAGGTGGATTGGCCGTGCCCCTTAATTGGAAAAAATTAATTGGGTACTCTAAATTTATAAAAAATAGATGTACCATCAAAAGCATCCTATCTGGCTGAACACCACCCAGTTCATCACACGGACTCGCCTCCCATCCATTTACTCTGTCTGCATTTCCCGCTGCCTTGGGAAAGCGGGCAATATAATGAAAGACCCCTCCCACCCGACTTATTCACTCTTCCAACTTCTTCTATTGGGCAGGAGATACAAAAGTCTGAGAACACGTACTAACAGATTCAAAAACAGCTTCTTCCCCACTGTTACCAGACTCCTAAATGACCCTCTTATGGACTGAACTTAGCTCTTCACAATCTTCTCCACTGAGTAGTACGACACTTCTGTATGCTAGACCCGATGCCTGTGTCTATGTATTTACATTGTGTATTGATGGACATCCCATGTTTTTCCATGTATGGAACGATCTGTCTGGACTGTACGCAGAACAATACTTTTCACTGTACCTTGGTACACCTGACAATAAACAAATCCAAATCCCAGCAGGCGAGATTGCTACAAGGAGAGCAGCATCCTGTTTCACCAATGCTGAGCTGGAGACCCCGCTCAATGCAGTGGAGGAAAGGCGCTTGACCCTGTACCCTGGCCCGGGAAGGAGGCTGGCAGCCGCTGCTGTTCATCGTGTCTGGGCGCAGGTGGCAGTGGCGGTCAGCGCCATGGGCAACGTAGTCCTGACCAGCCTACAATGCCGGAAGAACCTGCACAACCTCCTCAGGGTGTCCAGGGTGAGTAGGCAGCACTGTGCCCCTGGCACTAAACCCCGTCCCACACACCCATAACCCTACCCCCCCCCCCCAACCTGGAGGGCGGCCGGACCCCCATCCCGCCCCAGACCGGCCGCCATGGCCGGGTGCCCTCCCCCTGGTCTGCATGAGTCGGACTGTCTAACACTCTCATTTTCTGTTTTTACCCCTCCCTTCCCCAGGAGAAGGCCGCCAATAACCACCTGGATCGGGAGAAAACTTGAGTGGAACCGCTGAACCTGTGGCCCCTCGCCGTGGCTGAGCAGCGGGATGTGGTCGGCGGGCAAGGAGAAAGGGAAGTCGCCAAGGTGGGGCTCGACTGCGGGCAAGGACTTAGTTGCGGTTCTCTGTGACACGTGTGTCAACCCCCCTCCCACCCCCCAGCACCACCCTCACCCCAACACCACCCTCACCCCCACACTACCCTCACCCCAGCAGCAACCTCACCCCCACATCACTCTCACCCCACATCACCTTCACCCCAACACCACCCTCACCCCCACATCCCCCTCACCCTACACCACCATCACCCCACATCACCCTCACCTCAACACCACCCTCATCCCACATCACCAACACCCCAACACCACCCTCACCCCCACATTCCTCTCACCCTGCACCACCCTCACCCCAGATCACCCTCACCTCAACACCACCCTCACCCCCACACTACACCCACCCCAACACCACCCTCACCCCCACATCAATCTCACCCCACATCACCTTCACACCAACACCACCCTCACCCCCACATCCCCCTCACCTTACACCACCCTCACCCCACATCACCCTCACCTCAACACCACCCTCACCCCCACACTACCCTCACCCCCACACTACCCTCACCCCAACAGCATCCTCACCCACACATCCCCCTCACCCTACACCATCCTCACCCCACATCACCCTCACCTCAACACCACCCTCATCCCCTAATCACCTTCACCCCCACATCACCTTCACCCCAACACCACCCTCACCCACACATCACCTTCACCCCAACACCACGCCCACCCACACATTCCCCTCACCCTACACCAACCCCACACCACCACCCCCACTTCCCCCCCACCCCCAGCCTGCATTCCAATCATGCGTCCTGTCTTGTGTCTGCTGAGGATGGAGCGGGTCCATCTGGCATCTCCCGCCCCCAGCCAGTGCAACAGCCGGAGCCCCCCCGTGAGCCGAGCACGATCGCTGAAAGCAGCTCACTGCCCGAGGAGAGGAGACTCCAGAGCTCAGGTCGGAGGATGACAGTGATTTTCTGTCACAGCTAACACCCTCCAGCATCCTGTGATGATATGCATAAGGCTAGTTTGTACATAAGGTTATGCACGGCCTCCGACCACTACTATAATATTCGAGCAGAATTAAATGATGTCAGCGGATTATGATTCGACAGACATTACGGTCAATGATCCTCGTCAAGTTGCATGAAGGGCACCTAGGGATCGAAAAGTGCAAGAGGAGAGCCAGGGAGACAGTCTATGGCCCATGGGGTCAACCGGGAAATTGAGATGATGGTGGAGAACTGTGGAACATGCCTACGATTTCAGCGCAGGCAGAGCAAGGAACCTATGCAGATGGGCGAGACGGTCTCGACTCCGTGGCAGAAGATTGGCATGGACCTTTTCCATTTCAATGGGAAGGAATACCTTCTGGTCAGAGACTATTTATCGAACTGCCCAGAGATAGCGCAGTCGTCGAATTCAATGGCAAGATGAGTAATAAAAAATGTCTAAGAAATCTTTGCGTGACACGGCATTCCGGATGTGGTCAGGACCATAATGGTCTATGTTTTGACTGCTATGCGTGGACCAAATTTGCGCGGCAATATGATTTTCAACATGTCACTTCCAGTTCGCATTACCCTCAGTCGAATGACAAGGCTGAGAAGGGAGTGCATATTGTCAAGCAGCTCCTAAAGAAAGCACTGGACAGTCGGGATGACACATATCTTGTGTTCCTCAGCTATCGTTCGGCAATGCTAGTTAATGGCCTCCCGCCTGCTCAAATGTTGATGAACATGCAACTGCGAACGACCACACCTCGTTTTTCTAATGGGCGCGTGAACCACTCATTAACAAGACAATTGACCTCTCAGAAAAGGAAGCAGGGGCAATTCGATGACAGGTCCGCCAAAAGACTTCAACCTCTGCAGCCAGAGGATACGGTGAGAATAGAAGACTCCAAAGGCGGTGGCTGGTCTAAACAGGCAAAGGTACTGCGACCAGCAGGTCCAAACTCATAACTTGTTATGATGGATGAGGCTGTTGTTCTGAGGAGGAATAGAAGCGCTTTGCTCAAAGTACGCCGACCATTTGTGATGCAACCACCAGAGGAAGAATACAACAGGCCTAAAACATCTGAAGAGAAGGAACCAAAACAACAAGAAGATGATACGTCAACACATGACCAGCATCAAACACAAACAACAAATAGTAAAGAACGCGAAGAGCCTGTGCCAGTTCTGCACACACTAAGACGATCCACAAGAGTAAGACACAAGACAGAAAGACTGAACTTGTAACAGACTGTAAAGTAAAACAAAAGATATCTGAACATGTGTATGGTTATGCATATCATGATCAAACTTACAAAGTAATTTAATGCTTGTCAATAATTTTCTTTTACAAAGGAAAGGGGATGTGACGATATGCATAAGGCTAGTTTGTACATAATGTTATGCATGACCTCCGACCACTAGTTGGCATTGTATACCCATCACGTCACCATGTGATCTGTGATTTGGGAATTTTATCGTGCTGGGAGAGCGACGTATTTGCAGTAGTTCCACAATAATTTAGTTGTTTATTATTTTAGTTATCCTTGTTATCTGACTACACAGTTGTTCAACAATAAATTATTTTAAACTACATGTTCTGGAGTTCATCATTCACTTTGGCAGTCTACATCCCAGAGACACTCACCTCGGTTGGGTATGTCAGTGAGGAGGCTCCTGGGACACGATCTGGTGCTCACCACACAGCTAATCCAGTAAAGCAGGTGGAGGTAAACACTGTCTGCATATCATAAGCGGGCCCGACGCGGTATTGTCCGGGGCCTCCACGATTCTTCTCCGATGGGCCGAGTTCCCGATGGCCAAGTTCACTTGTACTTTCAAAAATCGTGAAACTGGCATGTGATTGATGAAGGAGAGAGAGAAGGTAGGACACAGAGAGGAGCGATTGTGGGCTGCCGGGCCGGACACTGGCCAGGCTGGCTGGGGTTGGGTGGGCCCTGCCAGGGCCGGGGGAAGGCGGGACGGACCGGGGGAACAGGCCGAGTGGCCAGGGTGAAACCCCCCCAAGGGACTGGGGCGGTGTCCAAGCACAGACAGCCATTACCGCGGCCATCTTGCTGCACAGCCACTGACCACCCACCTTGGCCCCTGATTATGCAGAATGACACTGGACGTATGTGTGGGTCCCCCCCTCCCCCACCCACCCCACCTCCTCAGCCCACCCTCCACCAAACAACCCCCCTCCCCGCCCCCCATCTGGCCGCCACCCACCACCGGCCCACCCATGGCAACACCAACAGTAGCCCCGACGGGGGGCTGCGGTGCATAACCTTGACGAGGGCAGTGCCAGCCAACGGTACTCCTGGCATCAGGGACGGATGCTAGGACTAGAGGCCCCATGGAGCCAGCCACCGATAGGACTAGGGGCTCGGGGATGGGGGGGAAGGGTCCGCGGTGCCATCTGGGGCCACCCTGTAGCCCGGTGGACTGGTTGGGCACGGGGGTCCGTACCACGCTAACATGTCGGCATTTCACCCCCTGCAGACAATGGATATTGAAATTCAACCAGCAATGGTGGCCTTCCTGCTAGTCACCGCAACCCTGGGGGATGCCCTGTGGCTGTACAAGCCGGCGCTGCTCGAGGAGGAGGAGGAAGCTGCAACAGCGGAGCAGGCAGCAGCTGAGCGTGCCGCAACGGGACAGGTGGCAGCCACCCAGATTGGAGAGCCGGCTGCCCAACAGGCCAATGAGGAGGTGGGAAGGAGGCACCGCATGAGGCCTCCAGTGTACCGGCAGCCCCTGTCATTCGAGGACCTGCCGGACGGGGCATGCTGTCGAACACTCTGTCTGAGCAGAGAGACAGTGCAGCATACCTGCCAGATCATGGCGCACTTGGCACCAAGTGGCATGGAGGAGGGCACCCAATCCTGGTGGCAGTCAAGCTGATGGTCACCCTGAATCTTTACGGGACAGGGTCCTTCCAGGCGCTGAGTGGGGCCCTATCCTGGATCTCACAGAACTCGGTGCACAGGTGCATCCGCGCCGTCATGGAGATCCTATATGCCCGGTCAGCACAATATATCAAATTCAATGTGTACCGTGCCCACCAGGATTCCTGAGCCGTGGGGTCACCGTCATCGCCGAGATGCCCAGGTCCAGGGGGTGATTGATGGGATGCGTGTCTTCCTGCGAGCAGAGGCTCATGGCAGTCACAAACCGAAAGGGGTTCCACTCGATGAATGTGCAGCTGGTGTAGCCACCTGGGTTGGCCAATTCCCGATGTAAAATGGAGAACAGCAAAGGCTGAAGGGAAATTCAGCCAACACAGGCAGAAACCCGCAGGTGCAAGTTTACTGTGTATAAGACTCTGCAAAAGCCCAGACAGCATCGACACCAGCAGCCATCTGCATAGTAATGTAGCAGCCATCTACATACGAGTGAGCGATCCCCGGGAACAATCAAAACATTTAAGGTAAACAAGGCCAAGCCAGACTCCTCGGCGCCAGCAGGAGCCAACACAAAAGAGGCTAACGGTCACCTAAAGACCGGCCATCGATCAGGGAACCGCTCCAGTATTGGAGAAATCGAACCAAGTGATTGGGACAAAGTCCAATCAATTGAAACCAGGTACAGGGTCCGGCCCCGAAAGACGGGAAGCCCCTGGGGACTATAAAGTAAAGCCCCCAAGTTCAAATTGTCCTTCTTGACAGGGTCACTCAGCAACGCGAACCAACCCTTGATAGTGACCTGTCCAGCTGCCGCCAAAAGAATGTAAGTCTCAAGTCAACGCTCGCTACGAGATAGGCGCTCCTAGCTACCAGTCCATACCAGCTTTGAATCCCGCAGACTCAGAACCCGAACGAAAGGCCATTTGTTCCCCTGAGCTGGTGGGCCAGTACGAATCTAAGTATTGGCCTGTTAATGATAGAAGTAGCTTAGAAAGTAGAGTTTATGCATGAGTAGATTTGACTGTGTATAATAAATGTGATTTGATTTGAATCTTACTAATTGGTGTGTTGAGTTATTGATCATTACTTGAACTTGAACCTCGTGGCGGTATCATAAAGATACCTGGCAACTCTAGAGCAAAGGTTATAAAACAGAGCCAATTGAACCAACCAAAAGTTAGTAACACTGGTGTGTGACCATGAGATGCACATCATACACGTCTGCGTCAGATATCAGTGCACTGTGCACGACTCCTTCATCCTGGCACACTTGACTGTTCCTGACCTCTTTGAGGCGCGCCCCCGGCTGAGGGGAAGGCTCTTGAGCAGAGGTGGTTATCCACTGCGGCGGTGGCTGATGACACCTATCTAGATGCCACAGACAGACACGGAGACTCACTACAACGACGCCCAGGCTGCAACCAGGGGCGTGATCGAGCGTTGCTCCGTCAGCCTGAAGATGTGGTTCAGGTGCCTGCACCGCAGTGGAGGGGTCCTCCAGTAGAGCGCTAGAAGAGTCTCCCACATCGTGATAGCCAGCAGCGTCCTCCCAAGCCCACCTACAGCATCTGCCCACTTCCACCCCCCCCCACTCCCAGCATCCACTCTGCAGTCAGCCCAGCCCATCCCTCACACTGTTATGACAGAGCACCGAGGCACGTTGAAACATTATGAACAGGCGTTTATTGTGAAACGCTGAACATATATACAGGTTTGTGCCCTAGCCCCTACTGCCAAACTGTGTGCTGCACACATACCAACAACTGGTGTCTACCTTTCTGGCCTTACAGACTCTCAAGCTACGCCTAGGTGGATCCCCAGACGGTACACCAGGAGTGGACACGGCCTGCTGTGATTACTGCCCTGTGCCCTGGGGCCCATTTGGCAGCCGTATTCTGGAGCTACCAGGCCTGGATGGGCCCGGCTGTTGCTAATTCCTGAGGCCACTTCTTGGTGCTGCTAGTCCTGGAGGTCCGCTCCCGTCCGGACCAGGTTGTCGATGCTCATGGTCATGGAGCACAGAGGGTGGACCACCTCCCATGGTGCATAGGGAGTGGGACTGCACCACATCACCCATTGACTGTGCCACCATCTGTGCCACATGAGCCAGTGACTGTGCCACCTGCTCTGGGTCTGTGCCATGTCAGCCAGCAATACCGGCACCACCCTCAGCTAATACCCCCTGACTGGGCCACGCTCTGGAATGCCATTGCACAGAGTGCTCAGCCCTTAGACATATTGCCCCATGGCCAATACCTTCGACCCCAAGGCCTCCACTGTGTACGACGCCCATGGAGTGTTTGCCTGGGTGGCACACAAGGTCGACACCACCTCCTGCCCCTGCAGGCGGTTGGACTACTCCAACTGCACCTGCAGGCATTGGATGGTTGCTGACACCTCCTCATGCAGTCCCAGGCTCTGCGACAGCATCTGCACGAGAGATGGTACTGCCCTTTCAAGAAGCCCAAAACCCGTCTGGATGGCAGCAAGTCCCTGGGCTCAGACCGTCCTCCAACTGTCCTCCTCCTGGTTTTTTTTACCTCCACCTTCTGTACCGCAGTACATGTGTGGTGCGCACCAGATAGTGCCCCACGAGCCTTTTCACTAAAGTGCCCAACCGAGGTGAGTTTCTCTGGGATGGTGGAGGGTGTTGGAGACAGCTGTGTCGGGAAATCATGTCGCCCCGGACTGATGTTCTGGGGTGTCTTGGGCTGCGGGGCAAGGGCTCCCGTCGCTGTCTGTGTCCTCATCCTCACTGATATTCACTTGGTGTTGGGGCTGTGGTTGGTTTTGGGACCAGCCTCATCACCAAGAGATCCTGCAAGACACAAGACATGACCCATGATTTGATCGCAGGTTGTGGTGGCGGTGGAGGGGGCGGTGTGGGGTGGTATGGGGGTGATGGTGGTGGAGGGGGCGGTGTGGGGTGGTATGGGGGTGATGGTGGTGGAGGGGGCGGTGGTATGGGGATGATGGTGGTGGAGGGGGCGGTGTGGGGTGGTATGGGGGTGATGGTGGTGGAGGGGGTGGTGGTATGGGGATGATGGTGGTGGAGTGGGCGGTGTGGGTTGGTATGGGGGTGATGGTGGTGGAGGGGGGAGTGTGGGGTGGTATGGGGGTGATGGTGGTGGAGGGGGCGGTGTGGGGTGGTATGGGGGTGATGGTGGTGGAGTGGGTGGTGTGGGGTGGTATGGGGGTGATGGGGGTGGAGCGGGTGGTATGGGGTGGTATGGGGTGATGGTGGTGGAGTGGGTGCTCTGGGGTGGTATGGGGGTGATGGTGGTGGAGTGGGTGGTGTGGGGTGATATGGGGGTGATGGTGGTGGAGGGGTCGGTGTGGGGTGATATGGGGGTGATGGTGGTGGAGGGGGTGGTGATATGGGGATGATGATGGTGGAGTGGGCGGTGTGGGCTGGTATGGGGGTGATGGTGGTGGAGTGGGCGGTGTGGGGTGGCATGGGGGTGGTGGTGGTGGAGGGGGCGGTGTGGGGTGGTATGGGGGTGATGGTGGTGGAGGGGGCGGTGTGGGGTGGTATGGGGTGATGGTGGTGGAGGGGGCAGTGTGGGGTGGTATGGGGGTGATGGTGGTGGAGGGGGCGGTGTGGGGTGATATGGGGGTGATGGTCGTGGAGTGGGCGGTGTGGGGTGGTATGGGGGTGATGGTGGTGGAGTGGGTGGTAAGGGGTGGTATGGGGTGATGGTGGTGGAGTGGGTGCTCTGGGGTGGTATGGGGTGATGGTGGTGGAGGGGCGGTGTGGGGTGGTATGGGGGTGATGGTGGTGGAGGGGGCAGTGTGGGGTGGTATGGGGGTGATGTTGGTGGAGTGGGTGGGGTGGGGTGATATGGGGGTGATGGTGGTGGAGGGGTCGGTGTGGGGTGGTATGGGGGTGGTGGTGGTGGAGGGGGCAGTGTGAGGTGGTATGGGGGTGATGGTGGTGGAGTGGGTGCTATGGGGTGGTATGAGGGTGATGGTGGTGGAGTGGGTGGTGTGGGGTGATATGGGGGTGATGGCAGTGGAGGGGGCGGTGTGGGGTGATATGGGGGTGATGGCAGTGGAGGGGGCGGTGTGGGGTGGTATGGGGTGATGGTGGTGGAGGGGGCAGTGTGGGGTGGTATGGGGTGATTGTGGTGGAAAGGGTGGTGTGGGGTTGTATGGGGTGATGGTGGTGGAGTGGGTGGTGTGGGGTGATATGGGGGTGATGGTGGTGGAGGGGGCGGTGTGGGGTGGTATGGGGGTGATGATGGTGGAGGGGGCAGTGTGGGGTGATGGTAGTGACTCACGTGCCATGGGGGAACTGTGACTCAGCGGCGTCTCACTTGCTCACCCGATGCCGACCTCCGCCCCGGCGACTGCCCTCTCTCCAGACCCACAACCAGGTCCATTGCCCACTGCTCTGCTGCGCTGAGGGGCTGCAGGTCCGGTGGTTTTCGCACTAGGGCGACAGGCTGACACAGTAATTAGCTCTGCTGCCTCACAGCTACAGGGACCCGGGTTTGATTCCGATGTCGGGTGAAGTTTGCACATTCTCCCTGTCTCTGCGTGGGTTTCCTCTGGGTGCTCTGGTTTCCTCCCACAGTCCAAAGATGTACAGGTTGGGTGGATTGGCCATGCTAAATTGCCCCTCAGGGCAGGTTTGCAGGAATAGGGCAGGGGATTGGGCCTTGGTTGGGTGATCTTTCGACGGGTGGGTGCAGACTCGATGGACCGAATGGCCTCCTTGTGCACTGTAAGGATTCCATGATTCTATGAATCTATTACCATGTTGTAAGCTGTCTCTTAATTATAAGATTGCTTATTTGACAGCCAGTACCAAATTAGCAGAAATTTCCTTCAACTAAATATTGGGAAGACCAAAGATATTGGGCTATAACATTCTCAAAAAGGCAATCACTGTCGGATTGTCACTCCGAGCCCAATTACTTACAACAATTTTCTTCCGAGCCTGTCTCACCTGACCTTCCGACATAGACTGGCGGAGAACCTGGCAGCGCACCAGGTTCAAAGGTCCAGTGACAAAGTCCAGCTCCGTGGAAGTGAAGGAGGTCATGCCCTCTTTTGTTTACAGCACTAGCTTCTGGAAACCAGATAAGTTAAAGGTGCCATTAAAATTTAAGGTTTTTGACAGGCCAGGAGGAAGGTATGCGTCTGACGTAAGTGCATAGGAATTGGGGGTGGAGGGGCATCAGAGGACGGGGTGGGGTGGGGGGGATCGGATGTTTTTGAGGGGTCGGGCCTTGGCGGGAGCCAGTCTTTGGGAGGCTCAGGCCGTCAGTGGTGTCGGCGTGGGGGGTGGAAACACAGTGTGGTGTGTGGCGGGATCTAGGTTGAATCTTGGTGGGGGGGAGGCGTTGTTAGAGGGCTTGGACTTTGGGGGTGGCTCGGACTTGTGCACCGAGTTCTGTGGGATCCTGGACAGATGCCCACTCAAAACCTGGAAGGCATCTTGGCGTAAAGGTTCAGGGCCACCGTCAGCTTGACTGCCACCGGGGTTGGGTGCCCTCTCCCATGCCCCCATGGTGCCAAGTGAAGTGGTGTTGGTGGGGTCAGGTCTGGTTGGGCTTGTGGATTGGGGGGGGGGGGGGGGGGGCCTTGGGTTGGGTATAGGTGGTGTTGGATCAGGTTTTGGAGGTCGGGTCGTGTATGGGAGTTTCAGGATGGAGCTTGGGCTCAGATTGGAGGGCAAGTCGGGTGAGGGGGTGGTCGGGTCAGATTTGGGATTCGGTTCAAGGAGAGGGATCAGGTTGCGGGATTCAGGTCAGATTGAGCCTTCCTTTGCTAGGGGGGTGAGGGGATGCTGGAGGGGGGGTCAGGTTGGGGGGGGTGGGCCTCAGGCAGATGTGATGGCGAGGGTCGGGCCCAAGGAGTGGGGGTGGCGAGGTGTCCCGTGTTGCTGGGCGGAATCTGTGAGGGGTTACCACGTAGGGGTGGTTAGTCGGGGAATAGAGTGTGAGTCTCGTGCCGTGGTCGAGACCTGTGGTTGGGTCAATCTGGGTGTGGTGGTATGTATTAGGGGTAGTACGGTACCTGTGAAGCCGCGAGGCTATTGGCTGACAGGTCCCAGGTCCTGTTTGGATCTGCCGCCTGCTGGCTCCGCCCTGAAGGCGGAGTATAAGAGCTTGAGTTCTCCCAGCAGCCGCATTCTGTAACTGAGCTGAACAAGTCTTGCTTAATAAAGCCTCGATTGATTTCATCTCTTCTCGACTTGAGTGAGTAATTGTTGCGCTACAATTTATTAAGCAAGCTTAAAAGACTATGGAGGTCCGGATCACCCCGGAGTACCTGCGAATCAGCCCCCGTGCAGCAAACTTGGCGGCCGTGTTTAAACACTGGCTAGCATGCTTCGAAGGTTACCTTCGAACGACCCCCGGCCGGACCACGGAAGATCAGAAAATGCAGGTCCTGCATTCCAGGGTGAGCCCGGAGATCTACACGCTCATCGAAGATGCGGAGGATTTCCCAACGGCGCTCACCATGCTGAAAGCTGTCTACATTCGGCCCATAAACCAGGTCTACGCACGCCACCAACTCGCGATGAGACGGCAAATCCCCGGAGAATCGCTCGACGAGTTCTACAGCGCGCTCCTTTTGGGAAGGAACTGCAACTGCCCGTCGGTGAGCGCGATCGAGCACACGGAGCTCCTAATCAGGGATGCTTTTGTGGCAGGTGTGACTTCTTCTCAAATTCGCCAAAGACTGTTAGAAAGAGACTAATTAGGACTCACAGAGGCACGGGCCCTTGCGGCCTCCCTCGACGTGGCCTCACAAAATGCCCGCGCCTACGGCCCTGACCGCGCGGCAGCCCCTTGGGCTCTGTGGACCCCCGTTGCGACCGACTCCCCGGCACCACCCACCCCCCCGCAAGCCTGCGCGGCTAGAGCACCAGACCATCCGGGTTGGCCCCGCTGCTATTTTTGTGGGCAGGCGAAACGCCCCCGGCAGCCCTGCCCGGCCCGCTCAGCTATTTGTAAAAGCTGCGGCAAAAAGGTGCATTACGCAGCGGTGTGCCAGTCCCGGGGGGTCGCCGCAATCTCCGGGGGAGAACGGGGACAGCAGACTCAACCCCCCCAGCGCTCCATGTGCGGCCTGCGGGCGCCGCCATCTTGGGCCCCGGACACCACGAGGGAGGATGGGTGCCGCCATCTTGTGACCCCCCGGCCACGTGCGATCCATGGGGGTGGCCATTTTGTCCACCCCCGACCGCGTGCGATCCATGGACGCCGCCATCTTGGCTGATAGCGAAGGACCCCAGCATAGACGGCTCCACGAGGTCGGAAGAAAGCGCCACGGTGCAGCAACCGAGACTGGCTTCGGTGACCCTGGACTAATCGCGGCCCCGGACGCTCCAAACAGCAACGACAACAGTGCTGGTCAACGGGTACGAGACGCCATGCCTAATTGACTCTGGGAGCACGGAAAGTTTTATCCACCCGGACACGGTAAGACGCTGTTTTCTCTCTATTCGTCCGAGTACCCAAAAGATTTTCCTGGCAGCGGGATCCCATTCCGTAGAGATCAAGGGGTTCTGCATCGCGAACCTAACGGTGCAAGGGAGGGAGTTTAAGAATTATAGGCTTTATGTCCTTCCCCAACTCTGCGCTCCCACTCTCTTGGGGTTAGATTTCCAGTGTAACCTCCAGAGCCTTACGTTCCAATTCGGCGGCCCAATACCCCCACTCACTATCTGCAGCCTCGCGACCCTCAAGGTTGAACCGCCTTCCTTGTTTGCAAACCTCACCCCGGATTGCAAACCTGTCGCCACTAGGAGCAGACGGTACAGCGCCCAGGACCGAATATTTATCCGATCTGAAGTCCAGCAGCTGCTGAAGGAAGGCATAATCCAGGCCAGCAATAGTCTCTGGAGAGCCCAGGTGGTAGTTGTGAAGACCGGGGAGAAGCAGAGGATGGTCGTAGACTATAGTCAGACCATCAATAGGTACACGCAGCTCGATGCGTACCCTCTCCCCCGCATATCCGACATGGTCAATCGGATTGCACAGTACAAGGTCTTTTCCACCATGGACCTCAAGTCCGCATACCACCAGCTCCCCATCCGCCCGAGAGACCGCAAGTACACGGCCTTTGAGGCAGACGGGCGGCTCTACCACTTCTTAAGGGTCCCATTCGGCGTCACGAACAGGGTCTCGGTCTTCCAATGGGAGATGGACCAAATGGTTGACCAGCACGGTTTGCGGGCCACGTTCCCGTACCTCGACAACGTCACCATCTGCAGCCATGACCAGCAGGACCACGACGCCAACCTCCGCAAATTCCTCCAGACCGCTAACGCCCTGAACCTCACCTATAATGAGGAAAAATTTGTTTTTAGCACCAACCGTCTGGCCACCCTGGGATACGTAGTGCACAATGGAATAATAGGCCCCGACCCCGAACGCATGCGCCCCCTTATGGAATTTCCCCTCCCCCACTGCTCCAAGGCCCTGAAACGTTGCCTGGGGTTCTTTTCATATTACGCCCAGTGGGTCCCCCAGTATGCAGACAAGACCCGCCCGTTAATACAGTCCACTACCTTCCCCCTGTCGACAGAGGCCCGCCAGGCCTTCAGCCGCATCAAAGCGGATATCGCAAAGGCCACAATGCACGCCATCGACGAGTCCCTCCCCTTCCAGGTCGAGAGCGACACATCCGATGGAGTTCTGGCGGCCACTCTCAACCAAGCGGGCAGACCTGTGGCCTTTTTCTCCCGGACCCTCCACGCCTCAGAAATCCGCCACTCCTCAGTGGAAAAGGAAGCCCAAGCCATAGTGGAAGCTGTGCGACATTGGAGGCATTACCTGGCCGGCAGGAAATTCACTCTCTTCACTGGCCAACGGTCGGTAGCCTTTATGTTCGATAATGCACAGCGGGGCAAAATCAAGAATGACAAGATCTTGAGGTGGAGGATTGAGCTCTCCACCTATAACTATGAGATCTTGTATCATCCTGGAATGCTGAACGAGCCGTCCGATGCCCTATCCCACGGCACATGTGCCAACGCACAAGGAGACCGCCTCCAAGCCCTCCACGAGGACCTCTGCTACCCGGGGGTCACTCGATTCTACCATTTCGTGAAGTCCCGCCACCTCCCCTACTCGGTTGAGGAGGTCCATACAGTCACCAGGAACTGCCAAATCTGCGCAGAGTGCAAACCGCACTTTTTCAGGCCAGATAGAGCGCACCTGATAAAGGCTTCCCGTCCCTTTGAACGCCTCAGTTTGGATTTCAAAGGCCCCCTCCCCTCCACCGACCGCAACGCATACTTCCTGAACGTGGTGGACGAGTACTCCCGTTTCCCCTTCGCCATCCCCTGCCCCGACATGACAGCGGCCACAGTCATTAAAGCCCTCTGCACCATCTTTACACTGTTCGGTTTCCCTGCGGACATCCATAGCGACAGGGGGTCCTCCTTCATGAGTGACGAGCTGCGTCAGTTCCTGCTCAGCAAGGGCATTGCCTCGAGCAGGACGACAAGCTACAACCCCCGGGGGAATGGTCAGGTAGAGAAGGAGAACGGTACGGTCTGGAAGACCGTCCTACTGGCCCTACGGTCCAGAAATCTCCCAGTTTCCCGGTGGCAGGAAGTCCTCCCGGGTGCTCTCCACTTCATCCGGTCGCTGCTGTGTATTACCACTAACCAAACGCCTCACGAGCGCCTCCTTGTCTTCCCTAGGATGTCCTCCTCCGGAACGTCGCTGCCGACCTGGCTGGCAGCCCCAGGACCCATCTTGCTCCGAAAACATGTGCGGGCGCACAAATCGGACCCGTTGGTCGAGAGGGTTCACCTTCTCCACGCAAACCCTCAGTACGCCTACGTGGCAACAGGACACGGTCTCCCTACGGGACCTGGTGCCCGCCGGAAACACACACACACTCCCAACACCGATCACCCCCTCCCTGCCACCGGCGCACCCCGCAACCGCTCCCTTCCCAGGTGGATCGGTCCTCCTCCCATGCCCCCCCAGGAGTAAAGAAACAGGGACGAACAGCGCACCGCTCCCAGAGACGACAGTGCCCGAGCCAGCACCTGCACCACCACCGGGGCTGAGGCGATCGACAAGGATGACCAGCGCACCCGCTCGACTCGTGGAATCCGCGTGACACAACAAGAAAAGGAAAACGAACTTGTAAATAATTCTGACAACCTGTACATAGTTAACTGTTGGGCTAAATGCATAGCCACTGTATGAAATCAGTTCCAGGACCAGCCTTGTAAACCCCTACCACCATGCGGACCACCACCCCGCCAGGTTCTTTTTTAACAAGGGGTGAATGTGGTGGTATGTATTAGGGGTAGTACGGTACCTGTGAAGCCGAGAGGCTACTGGCTGACAGGTCCCGGGTCCTGGTTGGATCTGCCGCCTGCTGGCTCCGCCCTGAAGGCAGAGTATAAGAGCTTGAGTTCTCCCAGCAGCCGCATTCTGTAACTGAGCTGCTGGGGAACAAGTCTTGCTTAATAAAGCCGCGATTGATTTAATCTCTTCGCGACTTGAGTGAGTAATTGTTGCGCTACACTGGGCCTTTACAATAGTTATCCAGAAATTAGAAGATGTTTTAATTCTTCTAACATTTTCTGGGTAACTATTGGTGTTACACAGAGGGTACCATCTGAAGTTTGCGGTTTAAATCACATTTCTAGATGGTTCCCAGTAGAGGGTTGTTGCCCAGAGGACGTTAGCGTTTCTGGACAATTAAACCCCTACCTGTGAATTTCTGAATAGTGTTCCTCAAACGGGTTTCTTTGACGTACCTCCCCAGTCCGACACTGGGAGCTCAGAAGCTACAACCATTGTTTTCAGTTCCCACCACATACTCTATTCCTTAGGTATCGATTCCATCCCCTCTTCCTGAAACTGTATAGGGCTGAACCAGATTGTTCGCAGCCTTGGTGTCATATTTGCCCCTGAGCTTCTGGCCTGATGTGTACATCATCACTAGGACTGCTTCTTTCTACCTCTGTAACACTGTACCACTCCGCTCCTGCCTCAGCTCACCTTTGGCTGGCCTTTGTTATCTCTAGACTTGACTATTCCAACACATTCCTTGTTAACCTCCCACATTCTAGCCTCTGTACATTTGAGGTAATCCAAAACTCAATTACCTGTGTCCTAAGGTCACCTAGCACCCAATAACCTGCATTGGCAACTGGTTAAGCAACTCCTCGATTTTACAATTCTCATCCTTATTTTCAAATCCCATGGCCTCACCCCTCATTATGTCTCTAAACTCCTCCAGCGCTACAGCTCACTGTGAAATCTGCACTCCTCCAATTCTGTCCTCGTGAACATCCCAGATTTTAATTGTACCATCGGAGGCCGTGCCCTCAGATCCCGAGACCCTGGCTCTCTAATTACCTTTATACGTCTCTGTGCCTCTCCATCTCCCTTTCCTCCCGGTATATTTCTTTGTTGACACAAAGAGAAAAGTTATGGAGGTGCCCACACTCTGGATTTTTGGAAAACTCAACAAGAGATTTATTAAGGATGTTGCTCATTCAGTCAAGATAGTGATCTGACCAAAGCCCATACAAACACCCTGCTGATGTCACCATACATCAAGTGAAGCTGAACCAGCAAGAATGTATTCCCGGACACATAATGGGCAGGATTCTCCATTTGGGAGACTTAGGGCTTCATTCACCGAAATATTTCTGATACACCATCAATAACACACGACGAGTGATGAACGTAACTGAGGCTTTAATACACTAAACAGCAAGCCTCCTGCCTCTGGACCCGAACTGGGTCGGAGGCGGAGATTTGCCATCGGGTTGAGTCACAGGCGGAGCCAGCCTGGACAAGCCCAGGCATGCACAATACCATACAATGCAATACCGTGGTTTACCACATTCACCCCCTGTTTAAAAAAAAGGCCCGGCGGGGGTGAAGTGGTCTTAAAGGTCAAGTCTGTCGGGGGCTTTGACCTTCCGCCATGATCGCCTCAGTCCCGTCTGTGGTGTGGGCACCGGTGTCGAGACCTGCGCGTCCGGGGGTTTGATGTCTTCTTCTTCTTCATCCAGGTGTTGAGTCGGCAAAAGGGGGGGGCGATGTATGGGCGGAGGTGGTGGTGCTTGTCGCCGGTGGGCCTGCGGGTGTTAGTTCGTGAGTGAGATGGGCAGGGGTGGGGGAAGACGGTGTAGGGTGGGGGTGGTGGTGATGGTCGCTGGGGAACCTGCAGGTGCCAAATCCCGAATGGAGACCGTGTCCTTCCGCCCGTCCTGGTGTGCTACGTAGGCATATTGTGGGTTTGCATGGAGGAGCAGGACCTTCTCAACAAGGGGGTCGGTTTTACGTCTCCTCGCATGCTTCCGGAGAAGGACGGACCCCGGGACTGTCAGCCAGAACGGAAGCGAGAGCCCGGAGGTGGATTTCCTGGGGAAGGCAAACATACGTTCATGAGGAGTCTCGTTGGTGGCTGTACACAGGAGCGACCGGATGGAGTGGAGCGCGTCGGAGAGGACCACCTGCCAGCAGGAGACTGGGAGACTTCTAGACTGTAGGGCCAGGAGGACGCTCTTCCAGACCGTCGCATTCTCCCACTCCACCTGTCTGTTTCCCCGGGGGTTATAGCTGGTCATCCTGCTGGAGGCGATGCCTTTGCTGAGCAGGAACTGATGCAACT
Organism: Scyliorhinus torazame; assembly: GCF_047496885.1. Lineage (NCBI taxonomy): Eukaryota > Metazoa > Chordata > Chondrichthyes > Carcharhiniformes > Scyliorhinidae > Scyliorhinus > Scyliorhinus torazame. The sequence goes on along the minus strand of NC_092714.1, from coordinate 72,434,474 downwards.
CGTCGCTCATAAAGGAGGAGCCCCGATCACTGTGGATGTAGGCGGGGAACCCGAACATGGTGAAAAGACTGTGCAGGGCCTTGATGACGGAGGCAGAGGTCATGTCAAAGCAGGGGATTGCGAAGGGGAATCTTGAGTACTTGTCAATGATGTTAAGGAAGTACACGTTATGGTCAGTGGAGGGGAGGGGCCCTTTGAAGTCGATGCTGAGGCGCTCAAAGGGGCGAGAGGCCTTTACCAGGTGTGCTCTGTCTGGCCAATAGAAGTGCGGTTTGCACTCCGCGCAGACCTGGCAGTCTCTGGTCACGGACCTGACCTCCTCAATGGAGTAAGGCAGATTGCGAGCCTTGAAGAAGTGAAAAAAACGGGTGACCCCCAGGTGACAGAGGTCATTGTGCAGGGCCTACCTTCGCGCTGGCACATGTACCGTGGGAGAGGGCATCTGGGGGCTCATTGAGCTTCCCGGGTCGATACAAGATATAGCTGTAGGTGGAGAGCTTGATCCTCCACCCCAGAATCTTGTCATTCTTAATCTTGCCCCGCTGTGTGTTATTAAACATGAAGACAACCGACCGTTGGTCAGTGAGGAGAGTGAATCGCCTGCCGGCCAGGTAATGCCGCCAATGTCTCACAGCTTCTACGATGGCTTGTGCTTCCTTTTCGACGGAGGAGTGTCGAATTTCGGAGGCATAGAGGGTACAGAAGAAGAAAGCCACGGGCCTGCCGCCTGGTTGAGGGTAGCGGCCAGCGCAAAGTCCGATGCATCGCTCTCCACTTGGAATGGGATGGACTCATCCACAGCGTGCATCGCGGCTTTGCGATGTCTGCTTTGATGCGATTGAAGGCCAGTCGAGCCTCAGCCGTCAGGGGAAAAATGGTGGATTTGATCAATGGATGGGCCTTGTCCACATAGTTGGGGACCCACTGGGCATAGTACGAGAAGAACCCCAGGCATCTCTTCAGGGCCTTGGGGCAGTGGGAGTTCCAGGAGGCGGCGCATGCGGTCGGGGTCGTGCCGTAGGACTCCGTGTTCCACGACGTAGCCGAGGATGGCTTGGCGGGTTGTGCGGAAGACGCATTTTTCTCTATTATAGGTTAGGTTCAGGAGTTTAGCGGTGTGGAGGAAGCGCCGGAGGTTCTCGTCATGGTCCTGCTGGTCACGGCCGCAGATGGTGACATTGTCTAAGTACGGGAACGTGGCCCGCAGCCCTACTGGTCAACCATTCGGTCCATTTCTCTTTGGAAGACCGAGACCCCGTTGGTGACGTCGAAGGGGGCCCTGAGGAAGTGGTAGAGGCGGCCATCTGCCTCGAAGGCAGTGTATTGGTGGTCCTCCGGGCGGATAGGGAGCTGGTGGTACACAGACTTCAAGCCGACTGTGGAGAAGACTCGATACTGTGCAATCTGGTTGACGATGTCAGATATGCGGAGGAGGTGGTACGCATCGAGCTGCGTGTACCGGTGAATGGTCTGGCTGTAATCGATGACCATCCGGTGTTTCTCCCCAGTCTTGACGACCACCACTTGGGCTCTCCAGGGGCTGTTACTAGCCTCAATGATCCCCTCTCGCAGGAGTCTCTGGACCTCCGACCTGTTAGAGGCCCTGTCCTGGGCACTGTAGTGTCTGCTTCTGGTAGCGACGGGCTTACAGTCCGGGGTGAGGTTTGCGAGCAGGGAGGGTGGGGCAACCTTAAGGGTCGCGAGGCTACAGATGGTGAGGGGGAGCAGGGGTCTACCGAACTTTAAGGTAAGACTCTGGAGATAGCACTGGATGTCGAGCCCCAGTAATAGGGCAGCGCGGAGATGGGGGAGGACGTAGAGCTTAAAGTTAGTGTACTCTACGCCTTGTACAGTAAGGGTCGCGACACAGTACCCCCGGATTTCTACTGCATGGAATCCGGAAGCCAGGGAGATTTCCTGGGTCGTGGGTAAGATTGGGAGGCAGCAGCGCCTTACCGTATCTGGGTGTACGAAGCTGTTTGTGCTCCCGGAGTCGAAAAGGCAGGCCAGCTCATGCCCGTTGATCTGGACGGTCATCGTGGACTTTGGGAGGTTGTGCGGCCGGGACTGGTCGAGCGTGAAGGAGGCGAGCTTCGGAAGGCAGTCGGAAGGCCGGTCGGAGGTAGCGGCGGCCAGCGTATGGTTGGGTGAGCTGGGCTCCCGGGAGGCTGCGGAGTGGTCCCAAGATGGCGGCCCCGATGAGTCACGCGTGGCGGGTGGAACCGGCGATGGCGTCCAAGATGGCGGCCCCCGTGGGTCACACGTGGCGGCTGAAATTGAAGATGGCGGCGTAGATGGCGGTGTCAACGGGTCGCACATGGCGGGTGGTGCGATAGCTGGGGACGGCCCCGACAGGCAGTAGGCAGCGCTGATGGGCCTAGAAGATTTAGGTGGGGATCGGACCTGGCAGGCTTTTGCAAAGTGGCCCTTCTTCCCACAGCCGTTACAAGTTGCGTTCCGTGCCGGGCAACATTGTCTGGGGTGATTACTCTGGCCGCAGAAGTAGCGCCTCGGGCCTCCGGCGTTGGAGGGCCGCTGCGCGCGCAGGCTTGCGTCGCATCCGGGTTGGTTGATGGCTGCGCGCACGAGGCCCACGAGCGTGCCGCGCGGTCGGAGGTGTAGGCCCCCATGTTCTGGGAGGCCCCCTCCAGTGAGTTGGAGAGTTGCCCTGTCTCTGGGAGGCCGAGAGTCCCCCCTTCTAGTAATCGCTGGAGGATATAATTAGAGTTCATGCCCGCGACAGAAGCGTCCCTGATCAGCAGCTCCGCGTGCTGGGTAGCCAATATCGCCCGGCAGTCACAGTTCCGGCAGAGTACATGCAAAGCACGCAGGAATTCTGCAAGTGATTCCCCAGGGCGTTGCCGTCTCGTGGCGAGGAGGTGCCTAGCATACTCCTCATTAACGGATTTCACGGATTGTCCTTTTAGCAGCGTTATTGCCTCCGTGTACGAGGGGGCGTCCCGGATGAGGAGAAAGACTCTTGAGCTCACCCGTGCGTGGAGGATCTGCTTCTTCTGGAGGTCTGTGAAGTCTTCGGTGAAGGATCTGAGGTACGCTTCGAAGCAGCTTAGCCAGTGTTCAAACGTTTCTATAGCGTCGGCTGCCTGTGGGTCCAGCTCCAAGCGATCAGGCTTGAGTGAAGAGTCCATCTTTAGGAGCTTAGTGTATCAAATTGATACAACATCAATAACACACGATGACTGATGAACGTAACTGAGGCTTTAATACACTAAACAGCTAGCCTCCTGCCTCTGGACCCGAACTGGGTCGGAGGCGGAGACTTGCCACCTTTATACATAAGCCCGAGGGGAGGAGCCACAGGCGGAACCAGCCTGGACAAGCCCACGTATGCATAATAACAGGCAATGCCATACAATTCAATACCGTGGTTTACCACAATTTCTATGTCCGGTTTTGGGCGGGTTTAGTGTGGTGTTTCTCAATGACTGCAGTGTCGAGAAACATCTCACTATGCAACAGCTCTTGGCTGTTTGTTTTGGCCACGGGGGAGTCTCTCCGCCAAGGCCATACTTAGTGATTTCCTGTTGGCCAGCCGCAGAACGGGGCCCCATTTTAGAAGGCCTTTTCAGTCCCCCAACCTTTTCCGAAACGTCCTCACCCCCACAACCTAGGGGAGGCCCCCAGGAACCTCCCCTCCCCTCACCCCCCTCTACCTGTTCAGGCCCGCCCTCCCCCAGGTCCGTCGCTGGCATTGCCAACCTGGCACACGTACACCCTGATACTGCCGGGCTGCTGGAAACCTGCCAGTGCCCCTGCCAGCCTGACTGTGCCACCTGGGCACCTTGGCAGTAGACTGACAGTGTCAGGGTACAAGAAGGCGAGCCAGTGTGCCACCCTGCCCTCTCTCCCATCATTCAGGTATCTCTAATGGTCTGGGTGACCCCTGCAGCTGCGGTTGTGCCTGGCCCATGTTTGTGTGTAACAATACTAAATGGCGCCCTGGAAATGTATCGCAGGCGCGACCATTGAGTGCCGAGCGCCGGGAGAATCAGGCGAATGTATATTTAAATGAGCCTTTCACGAGATTCAACAGCCTCGCCTTGTCATAATATACACCAGTATATCATGGTGCAGCCACACACTGATGGACACACAGTGGGACCAATCAACACCGCAGCCAATCACCAGTGAGAGCACGCGCACTATAAAGACAGGGGGCATCAGAGTTCCCGCTCATTGGAGTAACAGCTAGCTAGGAGCACAGAGCTCACAGCCTGCAACACAGACATTCACCATGTGCTGAGTGCATTGACTGGTTAGGACAACGCAAAGGTCTTTAGTTAAAGCTAGTATCGTATTTACCCACAGTTCAAGTATGTTTAAATAGTTAACCTTTTAATAAAATAGTGTTGCTCTACTTCAAGTGTTGGTGACCTGTATGTGATCCAGAACACCCAACACATCACGCCTGAGCACAACAAGGTCACTGACGCCAGTGCCCTCAGGGCGTGATTTTCCGGAAAAATTTCCAAATGCTGTAGTGAGCGGGAATTGCGATGGTTTTCCCGGCGCTCAGCCAGCGAGGTCGGCAACACTAGTCAACATTAATTGGTCCACTTAACAAGGCCTCACGGGCTTCCCGCCCCGAAAGCCGGCTCGCCAGCTAACAATGTCAAGGAGCACTTAAGCTGCACTTACTCAGCCAACCCCAGCCAGCTCACAACAATGGTGCCCAGGAGACCAGTCCCAAGATTCGGGGAGGTTTTTGGACGCGGCGGAGACCAGGAGGGATGTCCTGTTCCCCCGAGTGTCCTGGAGGGTGAGCCACAAGGCAGCCAGTGGGGGATGCACCATCCGGAGACTGGAGACCTATGTTGAACAATAAAAACCCTTGTGCACAACCAGTAGGACGCCTGTCACTTTCTTCTGTAATGCATCACCGCGTGCAGGTGGTGGGTGTGAGCGAGCACTCAGCAGACAGGCAGGGATCAGATTATGTCCTAGATTGAGGAGCACCAGCGCACATCTCTCTGCGGGTTATCATCACCGCCCCTGCCCTCGACAGTGACCCACGGATACTGCCGCCACAGTTCCAGTACCCTGGAATGATGTGACACATATACCCTGGGAGGGTGGGAAGGGGAGGTGGCGGATGGGTAAGAATGTGACGGTGTACCAGGCCACACCCTATGTAAATCGGACCAGTATGAGGGTCTCCCTGGCCCTCCGGGCTTGCCGGGCCCTCACCGCCACCGCCTGTACTGCAGACTCCGCTGGGCCTCAGGTTTCTCCCCGGCCTCGTCCTCCAGCCTCAACTGGTCCAGCGCCTCATCATCCTGGTCTCCATCACCCTCGTACCCCTCCCCCTCCCCCTCCGAGGTGGCCACACGCTCCTCGTCACTAACCTCCAGCTTGTCGTCCCGCTGCTTTACGAGGTTGTCGAGGACACAATAGAACACAACAAAGTGGGCACCCCTCTGGGGAGTGTACTGCAGGGCACCTCCGGAGCAGTCGAGGCATGGGAACCTCATCTTGAAGAGTCTGATGTACCATTCAATGACAGCCCCGGCGGCTACATGGGCCTCATTGTATCGGGTCTCCGCTTCGGTCTCCAGTCTCCATACTGGTGTCATTAACCAGGTCCTCAGCGGGTATCACTTATCCCCCAAGAGCCAGCCTCCCATCCTGGGATGCTCCTCGAAGAGGGTGGGGCTGACCGACTGCCCCAGGATGTAGCTGTCGTGCACACTCCCCAGGAAGCGGGCACACGTGCATTATCTGCAACTGGTGGTCGCACACCAGCTGTATGCTGACGGAGTTAAACCGCTTTTGGTTAACATAGGCAGCCCCAGATGGCCCGGTGAGTGCAGGGCAACGTGCATGGCATCTATGACTTCCTGGACCTGGGGCATCCCAGCAATAGTGGAGAAACCTGCTGCCCGGGCATCCTGTTGGGCTTGGCTCATGTCAAAAACGATGTAGTCTTCCGCCCAGGCATACATGGCATTCATGACCTGCCAGATGCACCTGTTGGCTATGGCCTGCGGGATGCCACACAGGTCCCTGCTCGAGCCCTGGAATGATAAACGTTCTGGGCTGCGGTGACCTTGACCACCACCGCGAGCAGGTGTCCTCCTCGTCCACGTGGTGCCACATCTGAGAGGATATGCCAGGGGCCTCGGCAGCTGATGGGGGTTACGGCTGGTCCGGGGGCAGGGACACCGGTTTCTCCCGGAACAGGTACACACGATCCAGGGATTGGCATGATGCTGCACGAGCGGTTGTCTCCAGGTTGCCCGCCCCCAGTGCTCCCCCCACCCACCCATGGCGGCCTGCCCCTGCGGAGGGTCCCTCCCAAACCCGATCGAGCACAGGGCAGCAAGCCCAGCAGCCCGGGATCTCTGCCTGTGAGCAAAGATGGCTACTCACCTCCTTGGCTCCCCACAGAAGTTCTTCCGTCAGGTTCACGTTTTTAGAAAGGAGTATTAATCAGCGGTGTTGTGTTATTCACCCTGGGGTAACACGGACTGCAACTGGATGTACTGTAAAGTAGACACCAAACTTAGATGTTGGTTCAATACGATTTATTGAACTTCTGGAGCAGTGCACACAGCTTGCTGTGTGTTGACACTCTACTAATCTAAGTGTGCTAACTATAACTAACTAGATCAGACTAGCTCTGAGCCACGTGTAGAAGGTGCTAACTGATATATACACCCTGACTGTCACTACAGTTGTCACCAGTGGAAAGAGACAGAGTGCTGATGCCTCGTGTGTTTTATAGTGGGAAACCCCTCTCTGGTGTTCTGTCTGGTGATTGGTTGTGTTCTGTCCTGTGTGTTGATTGGCTGTGGGTGTCTGTCACTGCCTGTCTGTATCTCATTATGTGCATGAGTGCATATCATGACAAGCGGCAGCGTGAGAACTTGCTGGGGAGGCCGGTGAATGACGGGAGTGTCATTCACTGGCCACCCCACCTTGCTGTGAGTCCTTGTGCACTAGTCGCTGAAGGTAAGCATGCAGGTGCAGCAGGCGATAAAGAAGTTTATGGTATATTTTGCGTTCATTGAGAGAGGTTTCGAATACAGAAGCAGGTATGTGTTGCTGCAATTATACAGGGTCTTGGGAGGCGCAGTTTTGGTTTCCTTTTCTGAGGAAGGATGTTCTTGCTCTCAAGGGAGTGCAGCGACGGTTTTCCAGAATGATTCCTGGGATGGCGGGGCTGTCATATGAGGAGAAATTGACTAGGTTAGGACTGTTCTCACTGGAGTTCAGAAGAATGAGGGGGAATCTCATAGAGACTTATAAAATTCTAACAGAACTAGACAGGGTAGATGCAGGGAAGATGCTACCAATGGTGGGTGTGTCCAGAACCAGGGGTGACAGTCTGAGGATTCAGGGTAAACCATTTTGGACAGAGATAAGACCTTTCTTCACCCAAAGAGTGGTGAATTTGTGGAAACCATTACCACAGGAAGTAGTTGATGCTAAAACATTGAATATATTCAAGAGGCGGCTAGATATAGCACTTGGGGCAAATGGGATCAAAGATGTGCCGGTTAGGTGGATTGGCCATGCTAAGTTGTCCCTTAGTGTCCAAAGATGTGCAGGTTAGATGGGGCTGTGGGGATAGGGTGGGCCTAGGTCAGGTGCTCTTTTGGAGGGTCAGTGCAGAATTGATGGGTCGAATGGCCTCCTTTTGCACTGTCAGATTTCTACGTTTCTATATGTCCTCCTCATTCCTTTCTGTAGATGGTAGTTTTTGAATAGTGACTTCGGTTTCTGTCACGATAGGCTTTGAAAAGTCCTATGGTGTATACCGTTCCCTTTCAAGTAGTCCTCAAATTCCTTTGAAGTAAACTGTGCACCATTATCACCGGCAGTGTTCCAAATCTTGCAACTATTTCGTCTTGTTTCTCAATGGTCTGCTCAATTGTCATTGATTTCATTATTGCGGCTTCTGGCCATTTCAAGTGCGCGAGATACAAAATATTGACAAAATGTTCTTCAGGGTTATGCTTGACTTGTAACGGCAATCGTGATAAAGCATCAGCATTTGCATGCTACTCTGACTTGCGATACTGGATATTGTAAGTGTGTGTCGACAATATCAATGACCATCTTTGCATATACCAGCTGCCAAAAAAGGTATACCTTTATTAAGCCTGTAGATTTTAATTAAGGGTCAATGATCTGTGAAAAGAGTGAAATGAAGATAACGGTGGAACCTTCTTACACCAAACATTATGCTCCAAGTTTCTGTTTCTAGCTGAGCCTAATTCATTTCTACACTCGTAAGAGTGAGTGAAGCAAAGTAGTTGTTCCTCTCCTGAAGACAAAATGTGCGAGGTGACTACACCAACCCCATAGAGTGAGGCGTCACAAGCTAATTGCAACTTCATTTTGGATTAGAATGAACCAACAGCTTTGACTTCAGTAAGGCTTCTTTCACTTCATTGTATGCATTCTCGCATTCTTCTGATCAGTCACATGGCCTTTTGACACATAGCAATGTATGTAAAGGCTTTCATTGTATCGCTAAATTCAGCACAAATTTACTATAATAATTGATTCATGCTAAAATTGACTTAAATTGTGTTATATTTTGAGGATGTGGTGCTTCTAAGATTGCTGACATTTTCTTTGGCTTTTTGTGTAAAGTATCTTTGTCGAAAATATGACCAAGGTAATTAATGGATGACTTGGATTTGGACCTTGGATTTTTTTTTTTTGTCGAGGTACATTGAAAAGTATTGCTCTGCGTACAGTCCAAACACGTCATTCCATACGTGAAAAACCCCCCATAGGGCATACATAAATGCACAATGTAAATACATAGACACAGGCAACGGGTGAGCATACGGACTGCAGTACTACTCAGTAGAGAAGTATGAAGAGGTCAGTTCAGTCCACAAGAGAGTCATTCAGGAGTCTGGTAAGAGCGGGAAAGAGGCTGTTTTTGAACCTGTTAGTGCGTGTTCTCAGACTTTTGTATTTCCTGCCCGATGGAAGAAGTTGGACGAGTGAGTAAGCCAGGTGGGAGAGGTCTTTGATTACGCTGCCCGCTGGCCCAAGGCAGTGGGAGGTGTAGACAGAGTACATGGATGGGAGGCAGGTTCGCATGATGGACTGGGCGGTGTTCACGACTCTCTGAAGTTTCTTGCGGTCTTGGGCCGAGCAGTTGCCTTACCAGGCTGTGATGCAGCCAGATAGGATGCTTTCTATGGTGCATCTGTAAAAGTTGGTAAGAGTCAATGTGGACATTCCGAATTTCTTTAGTTTCCTGAGGAAGGATAGGCGCTGTTGTGCTTTCTTGGTTGTAGCATTGACGTGGGTGGACCAGGACAGATTGTTGGTGATTTGCACACCTAGGAATATGAAGCTGTCAACCATCTCCACCTCAACACTATTGATGCAGACAGGGGTGTGTACAATACTTTGCTTCCCATTTCCTTCTTAATTCACAGGTTGTGGCTCTGTAACCTCTTCAGGGTAACTTCCAAATTTTCCAAGAGTTCCTGTTCACTTGAACCGATGATGAGTGTGTCATCTAAATGACATTGCACTCCATACAATCCACTTAGAATTTGATCCATTGATTTTTGAAAAGAGCACGTTTAAAGGTTACTCCAAAAGGAAGTCTTCTGTGATGAAACAGATATTTGTGCATCAATATGGTGAGTCGTGGCTGTGATTCGGCAGCCAGATTCCTCTGTAGATATGCCTGTGAAAGATCAATTTTACTGAATTTCTGCCCCCTAAAATGTCTGGCAAACAAGTCTTCAGCCAATGGCAGTGGATACTGATCTATGCACAAAACTGGGTTAATAGTTTTAAAATCTCCACAAGTTCTCACTGACCATCCCATTTCAATACAGGAATGATTGGTGTCACCCAATCAATGTTAGCAACAGGTTCAATGACTCCTGTCCTCACTAATCACTTACAGTAAGCAGCTTCCTCTGAATTGCTGCGCTGCATTATCCACAAACCAGCCTATCTTGAAGAACATCATCAAATGTTGTGGCAAATTCACAATTTCTAGCTAGTTCTTCTTAAACTTTAGGCTTGATGGCTTATAGTATGGTTCTAGCTTTGAGACATCTGGGTATGCTGTCTGGCCTGAGTTTTAGGTGTACTTCAACTCCAGTCATAGAGCCTAGTGAATCTTCAAATACCTTCTCATATTTTTTCAGACGTTGTAGCAAGTTTCTCTTTAAATCCATTAATTGGTTGACTGTTTCCCAGTTAAGCCTAATCTTAGCCAACCATGCTCTGCCAAATAGAACAGGAACTTTTCCACAGACAACGTGAAGAGGCAACTTTTCTGTCTGCCCATTTGCTTCTACTTTCACTGTAATGCATCCTTTTAATGGCACAACCTCTTTGTGTACGTCCTTAGGATCACATTTAATGGTTTTAAAGGCAGGTGCCTCAGCTGTTGATGATAAAATGTCTTGGGTATCAGCGATACTGCTGCACCCATATCCACTTCTATTTTAATTTCATGATCTTCAAGTTTAGGATGTGCCCAAAAACATTATTGATCGCCCGCATTGACAAAACACCTGGCTTAAACTCTTGCGGTAGCTGATTTTGTTGTCTTGAGCTTCATCCACTAAGTCATAGACCTGACTACATTGTTTAACTGTGTTGTTCTTCTACACTTCCTTGTGTAGGAGAATATTTCTGAGCCCAACACGCCTTGGCCATATGGCTCTTCTTACCACAATTCTTGTATTTGATTTACTACAGCATTGCCCCACTGAGTAGCCAACCTGTGTACAACGGTGACATGGTTGCACATTTGCAGCTTTGTTCCTTGAGGTGTCCATATTGTGGTCCTTCACTCCAGCCCCTATCTGCGAAGCTTCCCTCGTAGCAAGCTCCATAGATGTGGCAACTTCCATAGCAGCTTCCAGAGTTAAATCACTTACAGTAAGCAGCTTCCTCTGAATTGCTTCACTGCGTAACCCACAAAACAACCTGTCTCGAAGAGTATCATCAAGTGATGTACAAAATTCACAATATCTACCTAGTCTTCTTAACGACGCTATGAACTGTAAAATGGTTTCATTTTCTTCTTGACTACGGCGATGGAATCGGAACCTTTCTGCAATCAGTAACAGAATCTATAAAATTAGAACAGGACTAGACAGGGTAGATGCAGGAAGGATGTTCTCGATGGTGGGGAGTCTAGAGCCAGGGGTCACAATCTGAGGATCTAGGGTAGACCATTTAGGACTGAAGTAAGGAGAAATCTCTTCACCCAGAAAGTGGTAAGCCTGTGGAATTCGCTCCCACAGAAAGCAGTTGAGTTTTCAAGGAGTTAGATATAGGACTTGGGGTGAAAGGGATCAAAGGATATGGCAGGGAAGGCGGGGACAGGCTATTGAGTTGAATGATCAGCCACGATCATAATAAATGGCAAAGCGGCTCAAAGAGCCAATTGGTTCTATGTCTAGGAGAGAAGTGTCCCTCTCAGATTTCCATGAACTGACTGAAGGACTAGTGTTCTGGTTTTGCTGGATGAACAAGATTCTGTAGCAGCATAAACGTTTTATGGCCAACTGAGCTGAGAAATGTTGCAATGTTTTACTCTGCTGTCTGGTTTGGTATTAAAGACAATTGGAATCTTTCTTCACATGAATTCCATGTTGTATAATCCTCAACATACACGCCCGTTTTTCCTGCCATTTTTGAATCCTGGCTCCTGGGGTCTATATTTCCTCTCTTCCGACTGTGTTGGAAAGTATGGCTCAAATAATGCCATGAACAAGCAACTAGGAAATCATTCTCCTTTTGTGCCTGAATATTTTGACATTACGCCCGAGTGGCGGTCCGTGCAAAGTCGGCAGACTTTGAAATCCTCATTCCCCGCAGCCCATGTAGCTTCACCATGTGCACGGCCCCTGTAGCCCAGACCCCACTCACTTCAGTGCAAGCTAACCTTCCCCGACTGTCGGTCTTCTTACTCACAGTTTGTCTACATTTTCTTCATCAGCGGCTGTTCTTTACTCCACATCTATGTTTGCATGTGTGCGAGTCCAGTCCTGAGACTCTTCCATTGTTCCTGATGTTGTACCACAATTAGTCGCCAAAAATCTTCTTTCCAGCGATTTCTCCTGCCTCAATCCACATCAGCAGTTTTCTTTCCTGTTATTGTTCGTTGTTGTCACAAAGAGAAATGGAATGAAGGTGCCCACAATCTGGATTGTTCTAAAATCTGTTAAAGGTATTCTATAAAGCATTGTTGGTCATAGCATTTGGACCCATAGTCCTCGTAGCAATTGTGTAATGATTCATGTTACTGTTTATACTCAACACATGGCCTGGATTAATGGGAGCTTAGCTGCAGATAACATCTATATTTGACCCATGTTCCATGGCCTACTGGGATAAGTCTGAGAAAATTCAGTGCAGTGGATTCAATTGAATGGCACTCGAAAAGGTACTTTCCATGGAGACAACTTTGTAAAAATCAGGTGCCAATGCGACATTCTCTGTTGTAAGGTTCCCGAGGCAGTGCAGCAGTCAATTACCATATAGACCTCTGCTCTGCAATCATGTGATGCTTTGTGCACTGTTACTTGCCTGTTTCAGTTCATGTACGATGCCTCTTCCTGTGTCCCCTCTGCATCTCTGAGATTTGACCTTCTGGTTTGTGTAAACCTCTCAATTGGCACGTTTTGAAATGGTGTTGATACAGAGTGTTGTGTTGTGGCAGCTTGTTGGGAATACTGGCTCAAACCTAAAAAGGAAATCTGTGGCATTTTGAGTATGTGGGCTCGGCAGTTGCAATTGTACTCACAGGACATGTTGTACTCTGGTATGAGCGTCTGTACCCTGGATAATGTTTCAATTATAGGCAGTGATGCACAATGTGGGCGTTTTCTTACTAACCTTGACTGGGAACATTTTCCACTTTGCTATTCTCCATGTTTTCTCAGATCTCTAGGCCTACGATATCTATTGTAGACACTGCATACTCTGTACCCTGGAGAATCCTTCTCTTTGTCTGGTTGTACTGACAGAAGCTGAATGCCAGCTTCACTAGAAAGGAGAATGTTGTGTATTTTGCACTGATGTGTGTAGCGAAAGTATCTGATGCCACGTACAGACGAACATTATGATAGACGTCTGACATAATACAAGACTGCACTGCTAGTTTTTGCCTTGCCAGATTGCAAAATCAAATCACGAATCAGCTATGTAATTTTAAGCTCTCCTCATTTGGGATTTGAAATCACTTCACCTTATCCTGCATTATTCTACTCTCATACTTATTCTCTCCTCCATAAGAGCTTCTACCAAAAATGCTCTACAAATGTTTATGTCAGTTGTATTGATGTTTATTCTTTGCCTTTATGGTGTCCATCAGGCCGGATACATGTTTTCAGGCTTTGTTCCTTATTCACTGAGTGTGTACTGCTTCTCAGAATCACAGAAAAGCACAGTGCATAAAAGGCCCTTCGGCCCATCGAGTCTGCACCGCCGCATGAAAGGCACCTGATCTGCCAATCCTAATCCCATTTGCCATTACTTGGCCCATAGCCTCGAATGTTAAGACTTGCCAAGTGTGCATCCAGGTACTTTTTAAAGGATGTCTACCACACTCCCAGGCAGTGCATTCCAGATCGTCACTACTCTCTGGGTAAAAACGATTTTCCTCAAATCCCCCCTGAACATCCTGCCCCTCACCTTGAACTTGTGTCCCCTCGTAACCGATCCTTCAATTAAGGGAAACAGCTGTTCCCTATCCATCCTGTCCATGCCCCTCATAATCTTGTACACCTCGATCAGGTCGCCCCTCAGTCTTCTCTGCTCCAGCGAAAACAACCCGAGCCTATCCAACCTCTCTTCATAACTAAAATGTTCCATCCCAGGCAACATCCTGTGAAACGCCTCTGCACCCGCTCCAGTGCAATCTCATCCTTCCTATAATGTGGCGACCAGAACGGCACACAGTACTCCAGCTGTGGCCTCACCAATGTGTAATGATATGTAGAATGTCATTTGTGTATGATTTAATAACCAAACTGTAAGTTGGGATAGGGACCGTATGCATAGACTATGATTCTAGCATCCGATCACAGGTGGTGTAGTGACAGGAGTAGGTCACAGGAAGACAGGCCACATGGAGAGACCAGGTTATCTCTTGAACAATAGCACAGACAAAGAATCTGGACAACAAGCACAGAGCACAGTCGCATATCGAGCAGCTCCTGAGTCAATAGTGATTAATACGAGTTAACCATAGTTGTTTGTAGTAAGCCGTAATATCCAACTGCAATCTTACATCATAGAAACCCTTTAGTGATTTAGTTAATTAATAAACAGTTTTGTTCATTTACAAAGCCGTATGTTCTCTGAGCACTTCAACTACAAAGACCTCGCCACCCGTGCATGCAGAGAACATTACATGGTACTACGGAGTGGATGCAGTTCAGAAAAACCGGAGGCGCGACAAGAAAGAGATCGGCTGCGAAACTCACGGCGACCAGGTGAAGCAAGATGGAAGCACTCAGGACTCCCGGCCCAATCCTCACGACTGGAAACATAGACACCAACTGGCGTGCTTTTGAACAACAATTTACTTTTTACGTGGAGGCCCAGCGTCTCCAGGACGCCTTAGATCAGAGGAAAATAGCCCTACTGATGACTGTAGCTGGTACCCAGGCAATTAACTTAGATAACACGTTCCAGTTTGCCTCGGAGGACGATAGGAAAAGCAATGATAAAATAATTGGCCGATTCGATGACTATTGCCATCGGAAGAAAAATGTTACGTTTGAGCAATATGGCTTTCGTATGCGGTCATAAAAATCGGGCGAAGCATTCGACTCTTGTAACAAACTTGTGTCTTAAAGTGCAATCCTGCAATTTCGCAGACCTGCAGGATTCTCTAATTAAGGACTAAATTGTTTATGGACTTAAAAGTGGCATGTTAAGCGAACGATTGCTGTGCGATTGTGATGTGACTTTATCTGATGCAAAATGGATATGCAAGGCCAGCGAAGTTGCTTTGCAACAAACCACTGAAATTCAAGCACAGAGAAGTGGCGCAAAACAAGAAAGCGAGACTGACGACATCCGTGCTGTGTCGCAGCAAAACTGCCAACGTGGTCAGCATGGGGACCGTCATGTTAGATGACCATCGGAGCACGCCACTTTGTGTCCCAGGTGCGGCAAAACACACAGCCCGAGTACATACCCTGCACTTGGTAAAACCTGCAGCCGATGCGCCAGAAGAAGTCACTTTGCATGCCGATGTATGCACACTGAAACAAGCCAGCAGCTCAAGTGCGTCGACGTAGTAAACCGGCATGCTGCACCTACAGGAGCACTTAGAATTAATATGGTGAAAACAGCGGATGAGTGAACCACACTGCTCAACATCAACGGCACAATGATACAAATAAAGCTCGACACAGGGGCTCAAACAAACTTAATTGGCACAGCCAATTTGCTTAAGTTGAGGATAAAGCCAATCACAAAAAAACAATGGCATCCTGTACGACTATAGCGGACAGCGCATAGTGATTCTAGGTGCGCGTCATCTGAAGTTAACAGTTAAAGGCAAAGAACACATGATCAGGTTCATAATAGTGCGGTCGGCAAGAAAGTCGCTACTGGGCGCAGAGGCCTGCGAGCAGTTACACCTAGTGCGACGTGTCCACCGCGTAATGGAGCAGCCGCCCAATGCCGCCATCGACCAAATTCTCAGTTAATTTCCGCAGGTATTCCAGGGAATCGGGGTGCTGCCATCACAATACAAAATTCAGCTGAAGGACGATGCGCGCCCAGTGATCCACCCGCCGAGACATGTCCCTGCGCCACTCCGAGAACGCCTCAAAGCCGAACTGGACAAGATGCAGAGGTTGGGCGTCATCGAGAAAGTAGAAGAGCCAATCGACTGGGTGAGCTCCATGGTGTGCGTGAAGAAGTGCAGCGGAGAGTTGCACATCTGTATCGATCCCAAGGACCGAGACGAAAACATAAAACATGAACGCTATCAGATCCCCAAAAGAGAGGAGATCAGCAGCGAAATGAAAAATGCCACAGTATTCAGCCGATTGGATGCATCAAAAGGATTCTGGCAGCTGAGGCTGGACAAGGACAGCACACATCTGTGCACCATTAACACACCGTTTGGGCGGTACTGTTTCCTAAGAATGCCGTTTGGCATCATCTCAGCGTGTGAAATATTCCACCAAGCCATGGAGCAGATAGTTGAAAACCTGTCTGGAGTTCGGGTGTATGTCGATGACATTATCATCTGGGCATCAAACTTAGCGGAACACAATGAGCGACTACGTCAAGTCATGTTCCGGATTAAGCAGTACAGGCTCAAACTCGACAGGGACAAGTGCCAATTCGGCGTCAAAGAAATCACCTCTCTTGGTGATAAGTTGCCCAATCGCAGTGTGCAGCCTGATCCAGAGAAACTCCGAGCCATCATCAGTATGCCTCGTCCGCAGGACAAGAAAGAGGCGCCATGTCTGCTGGAGATGATAAACTTTGTCGGAAAATTCATCCCCAACTTAACCTCGAAGACCATAAACTTAAGGAACTAATCAGGAAAACTGTTCCTTTTCAATGGACGGACAGTCATGAAACTGAGTGGACTGACCTAAAACAGTCAGTGACCACCGCACCAGTGAATTCTGGTGCTCCGCATTGTTTGACAATGGTCGCACTTTCCACCGACCTCCTGGGTGATCCCTGCATGCAAACTGGCCATTCCATCACATGATGCCATTGAATCCCTGGGATATCGGTGGTGGGGGCGATTGCAGGGGGTGTGGGGGGAGCCCAGGCCACCCACAATGTTTGCCCACGCACCCCTTCTACAGCTATCCCCGACCAGCCCACCCCTCACACCCACCTGACAGAGCACCGAGGCAGGTTGTAACAGTGTGAACAGGTGTTTAATGTGCACAAATATATACATATACGTGCCCTAGTCCCTGTAACTCATCTGTGACCTGCACCCGTGCCAACATGACAGGTGTCTAAATTTCTGGCCTAATGAGCCCTAACGCTACGTCTAGGTGGATCCCCAGATGGTACATCAGGAGTGGAGGCGGCCTGCTGTGATTCCTGCCCTGGGTCCCCTTTGGCAGGCATCTTTTGGGTAGACTGCCCGGGTGGTGTGATGCTGCCCGCCGCCCACCAGATGT
Organism: Scyliorhinus torazame; assembly: GCF_047496885.1. Lineage (NCBI taxonomy): Eukaryota > Metazoa > Chordata > Chondrichthyes > Carcharhiniformes > Scyliorhinidae > Scyliorhinus > Scyliorhinus torazame. The sequence goes on along the minus strand of NC_092714.1, from coordinate 72,417,330 downwards.
GCCAGGGACAAGAGGGAAAGTCCAAGGTGCTGCGGTGTTCCTGCACCACCCCTGCGGGAATCACCAGTAAGGGCCCCATCACCTCCTCCTCCCTCGGGGTGCCCGATGGCCCCCTGGCTACTTCATGGGACGGGGGTGTGAGCAGGGCTATCTCCTGAGGCTCCCCGCCCCCTGGCCCTGCCTGTCCTGGAGGCCTGCTCTGGTCTCGAACAGGATCTGCATGTTCGCAACCATGGAGCACAGGGAGTGGACCATCTCCGTCTGGGACTGTGCCAAATCATGCTGCGACTGCTTGAATCCATTATCAAGGACTTTATAGCGGAACATTTAGAAAGCAGTGGCAGGATCAGTCAGAGTCAGCATGGATTTATGAAGGGATAATCATGCTTGACAAATCTGTTGGAATTCTTTGAAGAGGTAACCAGTACAGTCGACAAGGGGGAGCCAGTCGATGTGGTATATTTGAACTTTCAGAAGGCATAAGAGATTATTGTGTAAAATTAAAGCGCATGGGATTGGGGAAATGTATGGACGTGGATAGAAAACTGATTGGCAGAGAGGAAACAAAGAGTAGGGATTAATGGGTCCTTTTCAAATTGGCAGGCAGTAACCAGTGGGGTACCACAGGATCGGTGCTGGGACCCCAGCTAGTCACAATATATATTAATGATTTGGATGAGGGAACAAAATGTAGCATCTCAAAGTTTGCAGATGATACCAAGTTAGGTGGGAGGGTGAATTGTGCCGAGGATGCAGGGATCCTACAGCATGATCTGGACAGGTTGGGCGAGTGGGCAAATCAATGGCAGATGCAGTATAATTTGGATAAATGTGAGGTTATTCACTTTGGAAGCAAAAATAGGAAGGCAGATTACTACCTGAATGGTTATAAATTGGGAGAGGACACCTTGTGCACCAGTCATTGAAGGTAAGCATGCAGGTGAAGCAGGCGATAAATGGAATGTTGGCCTACATTGCGAGACGCTTCGAGTATAGAGTTGCTGCAATTTTACAGGGCCTTGGTGAGGCCACACCAGGAGTATCGTGTGGAGTTTTGGTCTCCTTCTCTGAGGAAGGATGTTCTTGCTCTCGAGGGAGTGCAGCAAAGGTTTACCAGACTGATTCCAGGGATGGCGGGACTGTCATATGAGAAGAGATTGACTAGGTTGGGATTGTTCTCGCTGGAGCTCAGAAGAATGAGGGGGGATCTCATAGAGACTTATAAAATTTTAACGGGACTCGACAGGGTAGATGCAGGGAAGATGTTACCAATGATGGGTGTGTCCAGAACCAGGGGTCACAGTCTGAGGATTCAGGGTAAACCATTTTGGACAGAGATAAGGAGACACTTCTTCACACAGAGTGGTGAACCTGTGGAATTCATTACCACAGGAAGTAGTTGATGCTAAAACTTTGAATATATTCAAGAGGCGGCTGGATATAGCACTTGGGGAGAATGGGATCAAAGGCTATGGGGAGAAAGCAGGATTAGGCTATTGACTTGGATGATCAGCCATGTTCGTGATGAATGGCGGAGCAGGCTCCAAGGGCCAAATGTGTATCTATGTATCTATGTACCACCTTAGGAGCCTGTGTCACATCAGCTAGTGATTACGACATCTCGCTTTGGAACTGGGCCACCTCATTCTGTGTCTGCGCCAGGTCGGCAAGTGCCTGGGCAATGCTGTCGGCATTCCAACCATGGCCTGCTGTGACTGGGCCATGCTCAGAAGTGCCGTTGCAATTTTCAGGTGGCTCTGACACATCACTGCCTGTGAGGTGGCAACCCTGTTCTGGGCCTCAGCCAGCGCCTGCACAGAATGCCTCAAGTCTTGGACATGCTGATCCATAGCCGAAACCCTCGCCCCAAATGCCTCCACCGTGAACGCCACCCATACGGTGTAGGCCTGGGTGGCATGCATGGCTGGCACCACCTCCTGCTTCTGCATGCGGTTGGACTCCTCCAACTGCACCTGCAGGTCCTGGATGCTCGCCGACAACCCCTCATGTAGTCCCTGGCTCTGCGACTGCAACTCATAATGGATGGGACCGTCCATTCCAGAAACCCAAAACCAGTGTGAATGGCCCTCCGACCGACTACCCCCTCAGGAATTCCTACCTCCCCCTGATGTACCGGAGCAGCTGTGTGGTGCGCACCAGATACTGTCCCAGGACCCTCTTCACTAAAGAGGCCAGCCGAGGCGAGTGTCTCTGGGGTGGTGGAGGGTGTTGGAGACAGCTGTGACGGGAAATCTGTGCCAACATCGGACTCGAGTTCCGGGATGTCCTGAGTCTCGGGCCATGTGGGGGTGAGGGTGAGGATGGTGTGAGGATGAGGGCGAGGGCGAGGGTGAGGATTGTGTGAGGATGAGGATGAAGATGAGAGTGAGGGTGGTGTGGGGGTGAGGGAGAAGATGAGAGTTAGGGTGAGGGTGGTGTGAGGGTGAGGGTGGTGTGGGGGTGAGGGTGGTGTGGGGGTGAGGGTGGCGTGGGGGTGATGATGAGGGTAGTGTGGGGGTCAGGGTGAAGGTGAGGGTGGTGTGGGGGTGAGGGTGGTGTGGGGGTGACGGTGAGGGTAGTGTGGGGGTCAGGGTGAGGGTGAGGGTGGTGTGGGGGTGAGGGTGGTGTGGGGGTGACGGTGAGGGTAGTGTGGGGGTCAGGGTGAGGGTGAGGGTGAGGGTGGTGTGGGGGTGAGGGTGGTGTGGGGGTGACGGTGAGGGTAGTGTGGGGGTGAGGGTGGTGTGGGGGTGAGGGTGGTGTGGGGGTGACGGTGAGGGTAGTGTGGGGGTCAGGGTGAGGGTGAGGGTGGTGTGGGGGTGAGGGTGGTGTGGTGGTGACGGTGAGGGTAGTGTGGGGGTGAGGGTGGTGTGGGGGTGAGGGTGGTGTGGGGGTGACGGTGATGGTAGTGTGGGGGTCAGGGTGAAGGTGAGGGTGAGGGTGAGGGTGTTGTGGGGGTCAGGGTGAAGGTGAGGGTGAGGGTGGTGTGGTGGTGACGGTGAAGGTAGTGTGGGGGTGAGGGTGGTATGGGGTGAGGGTGGTGTGGGGGTGACGGTGAGGGTAGTGTGGGGGTCAGGGTGAAGGTGAGGGTGAGGGTGGTATGGGGTGAGGGTGGTGTGGGGGTGATGGTGAGGGTAGTGTGGGGGTCAGGGTGAGGGTGAGGGTGGTGTGGGGGTGTGGTGTTGGGGGGGAGGAGCTAAGTCTCATGTCACGGGGAACCGCAACTCAGCAGGGTCCTTGTCCGTGGTCGACCTGCACCCCGGCGACCTCCCTTTCCTCCTGGCCGCCAACCATGTCCAGGGCTCTCTGCTCGCCCACGGTGAGGGGCTGCAGGTCCAGTGGCCCCCCTCCAGTTTTATCTCGCTCCCAGCGATTATGAGCGGCCTTCTTCTTTGGGGCGGGGGGAACCATAACTGACAGTGTTAGACAGTCCGACGCATGCAGCCCAGGGGTGGGGGTGGCCTCAATGACTAGGGCACCCAGCCATGGCGGCCGGTATGGGTACCGGCAAGTGGTGCAGGGTCCAGAAGGGTTTCCAGCTCCACGTCCGTGAAACAGGGTGCCACTCTCCTCGCTGCCATCTTGTTGACTGGATTGTGTGTGTGGGGAGTGATGGCCCATTGACAGTAGCTGAGTCACTCGAGGTGCCACGTGGAACACAATTGATTCCAAAGAGAAACGGTGCCAGATTCGCGATGGACGCTCAGGAGGCTGACAAGCTGCAGCCGCATATACACACTGCACTCAAGATGGCAGCAAGACGCGCAGAACCACGCTTCACCAGAACTGAGCTCGAGACCTCCTGGACGAGGTGGAGGAGAGGTGGTTCACCCTGTACCCCGGCCCGGGAAGGAGGCTGCCAGCTGCCGCCATTCTTCGTGCTTGGTCGCAGGTGGCAGAGGCGGTCAGCGCCACGAGTGACATCATCTGGACCGACCAGCAGTGCAGGAAGAAATTGTGCAACCTGCTCAGGGCAGCCAGGGTGAGTAGGCAGCACTGTGACCCTGGCACCAACCTCCGTCCCACACGCCTGTAACCCCACCCCCACCCCACTAAGGCAGCCGAACCCCCACCCTGTACCACATGCCGGCACCCATACCGGCCGCCATGGCCGGGTGCCCTGGCCACTGAGGCCACAAGCTCCCCACCTGCTGGGCTGCATACGTCGGACTGTCTAGGACTGTCATTTTCTGCACCACCCCCCTCCCAGGAGAAGGCTGCCATTAAACGCCAGGATCAGGGGAAAACTGGAGTGGAACCTCTGAACCTGTGGCCCCTCGGAGTGGCTGAGCAATGGGACGTGGACGAGGTCGGTGGGCCAGAAGTAAGGGAAGTCGCATATTATGCCTGTGACCCCAGTCACCCTCGAGCTCCAGTCCAGGGAGGACACAGATTTCCCCTCACAGCTGTCTCCAACACCCTCCACTATTCCAGAGACACGCACCTCGGTTGGCCACTTTAGTGAAGAAGCTCCAAGGACACTCTCTGGTGAGCACCACAGAGCTGCTCTGGTACATCAGATCCAGGCAGGAACTGCCGAGGGGACGGATGATCAGAGAGCGGGCTGACCCCAGGGTCCATGTCCAGACTAGTTCCGGGTTTCTGGAACGGACATTCCCTTTGATTGTGGAGATGCAGTCGCAGAGCAAAGTACTACATGAGGGGTTGTCAGCGAGCATCCAGTACCTGCAGGAGCAGTTGGAGGAGTCCAATTGCGTGCGGGGTTAGGAGGTGGTGCCGACCGCTCGTGCCACCCAGGCCAACATCACATGCGTGGAGTCCGTGGTGGAGGCATTGAGGGTGAGCGTTTTGGCTCTGGATCAGCTTGTCCAAGGCCTGGGGCACTCTGTGTAGGTGCTTGCCGAGGCCCAGGACAGGGCTGCCCTCTCACAGACGACCATGTACCAGAGCCACTGGACATCTCAGTGGCGCTTCTGAGCGCAGCCCAGTCACAGCGGGCCATGGCTGAGAACGTCGGTGGCATTGCCCAGGCACTGGCTGATGTGGCCCAGTCCCAGAGGGAGATGGCCCAGTCCCAGAGGGAGATGGCGCAGTCCCAGAGGGAGATGGCCCAGTCCCAGAGGGAGATGGCCCAGTCCCAGAGGGAGATGGCCCAGTGCCAGAGGGAGATGGCCCAGTCCCAGAGGGAGATGGCGCAGTCCCAGAGGGAGATGGCCCAGTCCCAGAGGGAGATGGCCCAGTCCCAGAGGGAGATGGCGCAGTCACTGGCTGATGTGGCACAGACCCAGAAGGTGGTGGCACAGTCACAGCGTGATGTGGCGCAGTCCCAGACAGAGGTGGTTCATTCCCTGTGCTCCATCGCCGGGAGTGTGTGGACCCTAGTTGAGACCAGAGCGGGTCTCCAGAACTGGCGGCGCACGCACACCCGTCCCATGGAGTAACCTGGGGGCCAACGGGCAGCCTGAGGTAAGAAGAGGTGATGGGACCCGTGCCGATGACTTCCGTAGGGGAGGTGCTGGAACACTGCAGCACCTCAGATTCACCGACCCCCCCCCCCCTCCTGTCCCTGATGCACCTGGTGGGCAGCAGGCAGAACAGGGCAGCACCACGTCACCTGGGACACCTGAGCAACAGTTGGGCCCATCCAGGCCCTGCTGCCCCAGAAGGTGACCACAAAAGTGACCCAGGTCGCAGGGTGGGAATCACAGCAGGCCACCTCCACTCTTGGTGTACCATCTGGGGATCTACCTAGGTGTAGCAATGGGGCCCACAAGGCCAGAAAGTTCGACACCAGTTAAGTTGGCATGGGTGCAGGGCACAGTTTAGTTATAGGGCCTAGGGCAGGTATATGTATATATTTGTGCACATTAAACAAGATTCTCCCCTACCCGGCGGGGCGGGAGGTCCCGGCAGGATGGAGTGGCGGGAACCACTCAGGCGGCGGGCTGCCCCAAAGCTGCAGATTTCTACGCACCTTTAGGGGCCAAGCCCTCACCGCGCCAGAGTGGTTGGCGGGAAAGGCCTTTGGCGCCACGGCAGCCAGAGCCGAAAGGACTTTGCAGGGCGGCGGAAGTCCGCGCATGCGCGGGAGCGTCAGCAGCTGCTGACGTCATCCCCGCGCATGCACGGGGGGGGGGGGGGGGGGGGGGGGGTGGGGGTCTCTTCCGCGTCGGCCATGGTGAAGACTGGGGCCGAGGCGGAGGGAAAAGAGTACCCCCACGGCACAGGCCCGCCCGTGGATCGGTGGGCCCCGATCGCGGGCCAGGCTACCGTGGGGACACCCCCTGGGGCCAGATCGCCTTGCACCGCCCCCCCAGGACCCCGGAGCCTGCCCGTGTTGCCTAGTACCACCGGGAAGAGAGGTGGTTTGATTCTCGCCGGCGGGACAGGCATTCCAGCAGCGGGACTTCAGCCCATCGCGGGCCGGAGAATCGCCGGGGGGGGGGGGGGGACTCGCCAACCGGCGCGGCGCGATTCCCGCCCCTGCCGAATATCCGGTGCCGGAGAATTCGGCAATCGGCGGGGGCGGGATTCACGCTAGCCCCCGGCGATTCTCTGACCCGGCGGGGGGTCGGAGAATCCCGCCCCTGTTCTCACTGTTACAACCTGCCTCGCTACTCTGTCAGATGGGCGTGAGGGGTGAGCTGGCCAGAGGGGGGGTACATGGGGGGGTGGAATGGGCAGACGTTGTGGGTGGGCTAGGCTCCCCACCCTCCTCCCCCGACTGTCCCTACCTTCACCACTCCAGTGATCCAATGGCACCGTGTGATGGAATGGCCAGCTCGCTGCAGGGATCACCCAGGTGGACGGTGGAAAGTGCTACTGTGGGCAGGAGTGAGACATTGTCAAACCATGCGGAACACCACAGCTCATCACAGAATAGATTGTCATCATTCTCCATCCCATGGACCAGACGGATGTGGTGTCCTTGCCTCTGGTCAGGCCCCCCCCTCCCCTCCCACCCCCCTCCCGCTGAGTCAGTAACCTGGAGGCGATCAGAGTGTCCTGTGTGTGCTGGCATTACCCCTGGGCCCCATGTCCTGTACATCCTCGCCCTCCCACACGTCCTCCTCATACTGGAGGGCAGACACCTGAACCGCATCTTCAGGATGCCAAAGCACCGCCTGATCGCGCCCCTGGATGTTATGTGGCTGGTGTTGGACCTGGTCTCCGTGTCAATTTGCAGCCTTCGGATAGGTGTCATCAGCCACAACCGGATTGGATAACCCCTGTCACCCAGGAGCCATCCATCCAGCCTGGGGGGTGGGGGTGGCGGGGGAGGGGGTCTGAAAGAGGCCGAGAATCATCGAGTGTGCCAGAATGAAGGCGCTGTGCACACTGCCCGGATATCGGGTGCAGACATGCATGATGCGCAGCTGATGGTTACACATCTGCTCCATGGTCATTGAGTGGAACCCCGTTTGGTTTGCGTAGGTAGTCTTAGGGCGACATGCATCCCGTCAATCACCCCCTGGATCCGGGGCATCTCGGCATCCTGGTGGATGTGTTATATTGACCGTGCATTCAGTGCTGAAGGAGAGCTGTAGCTTCTCAAATGTAGCCTTCGCTGTGGTGGACGACATCAGATGGACTTCCAGCCGCTTGGAATGGGCGTTTATCATGAGAAAAAACATTGACCTTGGAAAAACCCAGCAAAATCGGCATGCAGGCACACCAAGGCCGGCCTGGTCATTCCCATGGATGCAACGCGGCAGCTGGAGGGAGCTACTGCTGCACTTGGCATGTGGTGCATTGCTGGGCCAGTTGTTCGATCACCCCATCCAGGCCTGACCACCACACAGAGCTTGTGGCCAGCATCTTCATTTTCGATACCCCCGGGCGTTTGTTGTTCAGATCCTGGAGAATGGCCTGTCTGTCCTGGCTTGGGACCATGATGCAAACTCTTCCACACTGAGCTCCTGCATCTTGGCAGCAAATCCCGCAGTTCTGTGGGTAGCTTCCCTTGCTGGCCCCTGTGTAAGACGGTTTACTTTCGCCAACATTGAGTCCTTTTGCATCCAGTTGTGTATCTTGGCAGCGGTTACCGGCGAGGTGTCCATGAAGTTAAGTGTTGAATCGACTTTGTCAGGTCTCGATGGGGATGGAAGGGGGGGGAATGTCGACAGCCGGAGCCAGCTTAGCGCATTTGCAATCTTCGTGCCTGGGCGATGTTCTTAGGTGTACTCGTATGCTGCTAGAAACAGGGCCAATGCTGTATTCGGGCGATTGGTGAGATCGCCTTGTCCTTTTTAAAACGCCCTTCTGGTACGTCACTCTGGTGAATTGGTGCCCATGTATGTACTGATGAAATTTCTTCACCACGAATACGATGGCTGACCCTTTCTTTTCAATGTGGTCACAATTGTGCTCTGCAACGGCCAAAGTCCTTGATGCGAATGCTATTGGCCTTTCCCTTCTGTCAGCTATGTGGTGGGACAACACAGCTCCGATTCCATGAAGCGAGGCGTTGCACGTCACCAAAAAGGGCTTGGAGGGGTCGTAATGTGACAATAGTCCTAACCACGTTAGCTGCTGCTTCACACTGGCAAAGGCTTCCCCCGAGGTGATTTCAACATCCATTCTTGGTGCCTCTTCAGCAATGCATGTAGGAGGTGAGGATGGTCCCTCGGCCAGGAATTAATTTCCCATAGTAGTTTACGAGACCGAAGAACGACCGTATCTCTGTCGCGTTTTCTGGAGTGGGGGCTTGCTTTATCGTCCGCACCCTCTCCTCAATGGGTCTAGTCTGTCCTGATCCATATACCGTAACTTCCTGGCGTAGAAAATGCACTTTCCCCTCTTGAGGCGGACCCCTGTCTCAGAAAACTGACGGAGGACTTCCTCCAGGTTGCTCAGGTGCTCCCTTTCCATGGCTCCAGTGACCAGTCGTCATCCAAGTAGACCGCCACATGCAGTAGCCCTCTCTGGATGTTCTCCATAATGCGCTAAAAAATTGTGCAAGCTGATGACACTGTAAGCAGCAAACTTGTGTATTTCTAGAGGCCCCTGTGTGTATTAATAGTTGCATAACATTTGGAATTGGCGTCCAGCTCTGGCTGGAGATAGGCATGTCTCATGTCAAGCTTGGAAAAGAATGATCCCCAGCTAGCGTTGTGGAATTGGGTACATGTCCAGACAGGGATCCTTGTTAACGGTCAACTTATAGGGCAGGATTTACTAGCTTTTCCTGCCGGCGGGATATTCCAGTCCCAAGCCTGGTGTCCCGGCGACAAGGGGTGCAGTCATTGGGAAATCCCATTGACAATGGTGGGACCAGTAGTTCCAGCTGGCGGGCCAAAGAACAAAGAAGAACAAAGAAATGTACAGCACAGGAACAGGCCCTTCGGCCCTCCAAGCCCGTGCCGACCATACTGCCCGACTAAACTACAATCTTCTACACTTCCTAGGTCCGTATCCTTCTATTCCCATCCTATTCATATATTTGTCAAGATGCCCCTTAAATGTCCCTATCGTCCCTGCTTCCACTACCTCCTCCGGTAGCGAGTTCCAGGCACCCACTACCCTCTGCGTAAAAAACTTGCCTCGTACATCTACTCTAAACCTTGCCCCTCTCACCTTAAACCTATGCCCCCTAGTAATTGACCCCTCTACCCTGGGGAAAAGCCTCTGACTATCCACTCTGTCTATGCCCCTCATAATTTTGTATACCTCTATCAGGTCGCCCCTCAACCTCCTTCGTTCCAGTGAGAACAAACCGAGTTTATTCAATCGCTCCTCATAGCTTATGCCCTCCATACCAGGCAACATTCTGGTAAATCTCTTCTGCACCCTCTCTAAAGCCTCCACATCCTTCTGGTAGTGTGGCGACCAGAATTGAACACTATACTCCAAGTGTGGCCTAACTAAGGTTCTATACAGCTGCAACATGACTTGCCAATTCTTATACTCAATGCCCCGGCCAATGAAGGCAAGCATGCCGTATGCCTCCTTGACTACCTTCTCCACCTGTGTAGCCCCTTTCAGTGATCTGTGGACCTGTACTCCTAGATCTCTTTGACTTTCAATACTCTTGAGGGTTCTACCATTCACTGTATATTCCCTACCTGCATTAGCCCTTCCAAAATGCATTACCTCACATTTGTCCAGGTTAAACTCCATCTGCCATCTCTCCGCCCAAGTCTCCAGACAATCTAAATCCTGCTGTATCCTCAGACAGTCCTCATCGCTATCCGCAATTCCACCAACCTTTGTGTCGTCTGCAAACTTACTAATCAGACCAGTTACATTTTCCTCCAAATCATTTATATATACTACAAAGAGCAAAGGTCCCAGCACTGATCCCTGTGGAACACCACTGGTCACAGCCCTCCAATTAGAAAAGCATCCCTCCATTGCTACCCTCTGCCTTCTATGGCCTAGCCAGTTCTGTATCCACCTTGCCAGTTCACCCCTGATCCCGTGTGACTTCACCTTTTGTACTAGTCTACCATGAGGGACCTTGTCAAAGGCCTTACTGAAGTCCATATAGACAACATCTACTGCCCCACCTCTGCTGCTGAAAAACACGTGGTAGGTTGGTGCGTAAATCCCACCCATCATCTCTACACAGGTGTATAGTTGTGTCAGGTTTTAATACCGGAGCTACCAGAGCTGCCCAATCAGTAAACCATACCGGCCAGTCCAGAAACGTTCGGCCAGCAATTTCCACTGTGTCGCCATATTATTTATTCTGCATACAAGGCGATCCATTAGCATCTCAGGTAGGGATGGCCCATAGATGCAAAACTCTGCCAGTTTGCACAATCATGTCAAAAACGCAGTAACGGACTCCCCTGGGTCCTCTCGGCCATATTAGATCGGTTTCTTTGTACAGTAACTGGTGGCTTGGGGTCGTAGTGGTTTGTCACGAGCGGCACTACCTCTTCAAACATCTTGGAGTCTGGGGCCGGGTGTACGTTAGACTCTTTATGACACTGAAAATGGGGCCACATAGGTGGTCAGAAGAATTACCATCAGGCGATCATCCCCAATGATAGCATTCACCTTCAAAAATAGCACATACGCTCCACGTACTGAGTCCAGTCCTATACACCCTCATCAAATGCATTGAGTCTGTCAAAAGATTGGCATTTTCAGAATAGTGCAAACGGTATTCCTTCGTGAAGAGAGGAGGTTCTGCTCCAAATGGTTAACCGCACCAACGGTAGTTCTGCTTTATCCTCGTCGTCAAGTTAGTAGTCATGAAGGAGTCCGGAAAGGAAAGTCAAAGAATTGTTTATTTCCAAAAGGAAAGTATCTATAAGCAACAATCCCAGTCCCAGTCGGGACTACTCTTCAGCTCGGCTCCTTCCTGGGCAGGTTTATATGGCAAGCCCACCGATGGACCTGCATGGGGACTCATACTCCACAAGGCTCACGGGGAGATTAATCAGCTCATCCCCGTGAGTCTCGCGCGGGTTATAACACTTGGGACGAGTGGGTTGGCCTGAGGAGAGATTGAGTAGACAGAGTCTATATTCCTTGGAATGTGTGAGAGTGAGAGGAGATTTCATTGAAAGATATAACATTCTTAAGGGGTTTGACAAGGTAGATGTTGGGAGGCTATTTCCCCTGGATAGGAAATCCAGAACTAGGGGTCACAGCCTCAGAATAAGTGGCCAGCCATTTATGACAGAGATTAGGAAAAATTTCTTCACTCGAAGAGTTGTGGATATTTGAAATTCTCTATCCCCAGAGAGCTGTGGGTATTTAATCATTGAATATATTTAAGGAAGATAAATTATTAATTTAGGGATATGGGATAGTGTAGGAAGTTGGAATTGAGCTAGATAATCTGAGTGTACTGAATGATGGAGCAGGCTCCTATTTCATGTTCTTATATGTCGGAGATGTGATCAATTTGCTGTATGTAAGCAAGTTCTTTCTTCATAATTTTCTTCTTGAATAAATCCCGCAGACTTATTATCAAATTATTTTAAAAATGCACTTTTGTAGTTTTGAGTACTTGATTTCAAACACAGTTGGATGCTGGTAAGACAATTCTGCGGAAGATTGGAGTAAAAGGCTGAGCTGACTTGTGCCACTCTGGTGCACTCTTTTATGTCTGATTATCAATCAATAATGGCATATGCCTAACAGCAGTTTGCTTACACATTCACATGGTTGGGCAATGGCACGTAGTGTGAGAAAAGCCTAAATATGCAGAAAAAGAAGGAATATATACAGTAAAGATGTGCAGAAGATTGTATGTCCCACTCAGAAATCTCTTGTGGTATTACATACAGAGAATTAAGATCATGGGGATTCTTCAGAGTGGGTAAGCCAGAGGGAGGGGAGATAATTCAGCTGCAGCCCAGGTAGAACTGCAAAGCAGGAGTACAAAAGTGTCTATTGAGTATGGCAGACATATTTAAGGGCAGGGAGCAGATGGAACAAGAGGGTGGATTTGAGGCTGAAGATGGAAGGTAAAGAACTGCAATGTTGAAGATCAGAAGTTAAATATAGCAAGTTTGGAAGGAGGAGACAGAGCAGAATGGCAGGAGGGGAATGTCATGATATGTATCTTGACTGGGATGTAAAGAGTTAACAAATTAATGATAATAATTCATACCACTAGAGGGAACCACAGAACAGTCATATATATCATGTGACTTTGGGGATTCTGGGAGTTGAGAGTAGGAGAAAGCTGGAAGAGGGTCAGGCATGGAGAGCAATTGTATACTTGAGAGTTCTGTAAGCTCGAGATAGCATAGTTTTATATAATAACCTTCTACTTTAGGAATGTGAACAAATCTTAGTTAGTTTGTAAATAAATGTATCGTTTTGTTTGTTAACAAAGCTTTGTATTCTTTATTCAACACTATGCATCTGAACCATTCAGGTAAAGCAGAATAGAGAATATAACACACTACAAGGAGTGGAAACTTTAAATAGTAAGGTACCACATTACAACATGGTACCAGAAGTGATCTTATAGTAGATTAGCCAGGTTTAGGGAGAAAGAAAGCATCTCCATTTGAAGAAAAAAAACAGGTGAAGAAAAATCTCAACCAGACTCCAGCAACAACCAGAAACATCACAAAAAGAAATATCGAGCCTAAGAGTCATGGAAGGTCTGCAGTTTGCAAAGGCATTCAGCATATTGGGTAAAGTAGATGTAAACTCGCAAATATTCAAACAAGAGTTTGAATTGTACCTCTCATCCTCCAACCTCCAAACTGCCAGTGGTAAGCAAAAAACTGCTTTATTGCTACTAATGGCTGGACAACAGACTATAGAAGTGTATAACTCATTCCACTTTGAGAATTAAGTTGAAAAATATAACTTTGAAGTGATCACAAGTAGCATACACGCTGTGCAGGATAAAAGCGAGACTGACAGATCTCAGCTGGACTGTACAAAAGAACATGACAATAAGAGTGCAACAATGAATGAATCAATTGAGAACACATCAATTGTGAACAACCTACAAGAAAATGACATCTTGGAGAAGTTGATGCCAGATGAGAAGCACCAAGAGCTCAACAATGCACCAGATCATCCACAGGAACCTGAGATCACAAAGTGCAGCAAAACATCAGATAATACAAAGGACACTGATACTAAAAAGTTTGATAACGAATCAAACAATCCAGAAGGAACAGATCCTGAGCACACAAAATGCAACTACGGAACAACAGACTGTCCACAAATGTATGACTCTGAAACCGAAGGACAGCTGAAAAGCACAGTGCAATGCAATGGCAAGAAAGTGTTGAAACTTGCAGTCACACTTGACAGACCATGCAGGATGAAAATAAATCCAGATGGCAACCAAGCAAGGGACTGCAGGACAGTGTGTGAAACACAGCTACTGGTCAAGGTAGAACAAACAAATATGTGTATAGACAATACAAAATTTATGAATAATGGCACCAATGTCAGGAAGAACAGGACATTGTTTATATGAAAAAGAAGTCATGCCAACAAATTTAATGAGTTTGTATTTGCTCAAAGACCAAAAAAGCAACCCAGTTTTTAAGGAAAAGGGCACACATAATCGACACCACAAACACAGAAAAAAGACCAGGTCAGGCAACAAAAGTGGTTAAACCAATCGATCACCAAATCGATTTGGACTGATGACTTGTTGGTACTTCAACATACTACCCCAGTGAAGACTGAGTACAGAATTCATTTGTGGACTGTAAAAAGTTTCTTAAAAATTGTTAACTAGTACTCAATTACTTGTAATGAACAGACAATGATGTTGATATATGTTTGTAGAAATCTCCAAACATCTTTGGAAAAAAAAGAGGGATGTCATGATATGTATATTGACTGGGATGCAAAGAGTTAACAAATTAATGATAATAATTCATACCACTAGAAGGAACCACAGAACAGTCATATATATCATGTGACCTCGGGGATTCTGGGAGTTGAGAGTTAGGAGAGAGCTGGAAGAGGGTCAGGCATAGAGAGCAGTCGTATACTTGAGAGTTCTGTAAGTTAGAGATAGCATAGTTTTATATAATGACCTTCTACTTTAGGAATGTGAACGAATCATAGTTAGTCGTGTAAATAAATGTATAGTTTTGTTTGTTGACAAAGCTTTGTATTCTTTATTCAACACTACACATCCGAGCCGTCCAGGTAAAGCAGAATAGAGAATACAACAGGGAAGAGGGAAGGGAGGGTAGTGGGGAGGAGAATAAGAAGGTATATCAAATGTGGAGGACTAAATTTAATAATAATACATTTGCATGTTCAATCTCTGCAGGAATGGAGGGAAACCTGTGCAAAGTGGAATTTGGGATGTTGCAGAGGAAGTCATTCACCTGCCGACCTATCCAGAACCCATCTGAAGTTAAACATGAGGAATTAAAAGCTTCTCAAGGGAAATTTGGTATGAGAAACCAATTCTGGCCAGGCCAGCGATACTCACATTGCTTGAAGGAATAAAAAAGATGAATTTAAGACATCAAAGTTAGCTCACTGGCCATAGTGGAGATACAAAAAGAAGCTGAGGATCAGCACAGCACGCTTGATCGAGATGTGGCACCATGTTTGTGAATGGTTGCAGGGACAGTCAACCATCTGCAACTCACTACTCACCACTTTCAGTCAGGATCAACAGTGCCCTCGCACTTTAAAGCCCATCCTTGTATCCACTGGGGACATTTCATCTGAGAATCAAATGATTTGCATTGTTTTTGTATCACAGACAGGTTTCTTTCTTTTAACAGAATGACGTGACTGCAAGATAGAGAGGTGGTTGTTCAATTTGTCACTTAAGTGTAAAGCTAGCAGATTGCCATCCATTATAGAAACAGCCTGGTTTTCATTTCCATTCATCTCTGATGCAGCACTAAGTGTCATTTGTGTAGAATCCACTAAAGCAGCACCCATGGATCAGCCGGGTAGAAAACAAAGATTCTATTTATTCACAATATTATACTCTCCACTCCCCAAAGGGCCTCCTCCTCGACATGCTCCCAGGCCGGGATTTTTATACTAGAGAACTGAGCTCTCAGTTAAGGGGGGAACCCTGCCCCCTCGTTACTGGGGGAACTCATATTCAGAGCAGGTCACCTGGAATCTAATTGTCCTTATCTTGTGACCTCCCTGAGGATTATAACAATTTGTTTAGAACTAGATGATGGTATTCAACTTTCTCTGACAGTGTGCCCCTGTTGTGACACATTCTTGACTGCCTATGTGAACCTGTTATGTTGTAATTACAGCCAGTACTGGTACTGCAGTGCTTCCACTGAGGGGTGAGGGCCTAATTACAGGGTGACATGTTAGCACAGACATTTCCATATCAGTCAGATCACGGGAATTTATAATTGTAAAAACTGACAGGACATGTTTGCAGATATGAATGTTTGACAGCATACATGTTTCTGTCGTTTAAGGAAGTTAGTACATTGACATGGAGGGGGAGTGTAAAATACTTAGCAAACTTCCTTCGACAACAGCAATTAAACTGGATTTACACAATGTTGTAGCCTTAAAAAGGCAAGCTAGATTAAAGGTACCTCACCATAGCTGCAAAATATTCCACTGCGCTTACAACAGAATATCATCTGACTTACCAAGAGCAACATCGGAGATCAGATGGTGATTTTTGAATAAATACAAATAGTTGCCCAGATCAAATCTTCACACAGACCTCCAGTTTTACGTATCTATGTGGCAATTTTGTCAACCGACTAGAATTTTTGTTCAAAGGCAAATTCTTCAAGCATCTGTTCATGACATTTTAGAAAAGGGGCTAAGCATCATCTGTTCTTCAGTTGTTCCTTTAAATAAATAAATTCCTAAGTACTGCAATTGCTTGGTATAGAAAAGTTATCAGAGAACTATTTCCTCATCCAGTATTCCTGTCTTGGCTAGGCCAGAACAAGTGAATCTGGAACAAATTACACACATGTCTGGCACATACTGCCAGGAACCACTAACCACTATGAGCGAGCACAAAATTTCTGCCTGCAATTATTTTATGGATTTTTGAGAAGGTAGAGTAAGGAACATTATAAAGACAATGATTTATGAGACAATCATTTAAGTCACTGTCTCCACCTAAAAGTACACTGACATTTGAACAGAATATATTGACTTTCTCCCAGTTGTTTATTCTTGTGCTTACAGATGTTTCCCCGAGTTCACGTAGTCACTGCCTGAAATCACATTGTAAAGAATGACTGCTTTAGTGAAATAACACAGGGGAAGATGTCTGTGGTGCTGTAATGCAGCATAACTCCGTGCTTTCAGGAGAAATAGGGTTATATTTGCAAAGCATTTTTAAAAAATCCCTATGACTTGCATTATGTATTAAGGTTGTGTAAGAGTATCTTCTGCAGTGACATTCCCACATTGCTGCCATTTCCAATAACATTTTGAGCTCCTTTTTTCAATCCTCCCACACCAGGGGCGGGATTCTCCCCTACCCGGCGGGGCGGGGGGTTCCGGCGTAATGGAGTGGTGGGAACCACTCCAGCATCGGGCCGCCCCAAAGGTGCGGAATTCTCTGCACCTTTAGGGGCCAAGCCCTCACCTTGAGGGGCTAGGCCCGCGCCGGAGTGGTTTCCGCTCCGCCGGCTGGCGGGATCGGCCTTTGGCGCCACACCAGCCGGCGGCGAAAGGTCTTCGCCGGGCGTCGCATGCGCGGGAGCGTTAGCGCCTGCTCACAGCATCCCCGCGCATGCGCAGGGGAGGGGGTCTCTTTCGCCTCCGCCATAGTGAAGACCATGGCGAAGGCAGAAGAAAAAGAGTGCCCCCACGGCACAGGCCCGCCTGCGGATCGGTGGGCCCCGATCGCGGGCCAGGCCACCGTGGGGGCATCCCCCGGGGCCAGATCACTCCGCATCCCCCCCCACCCCCCCAGGCCCCCGGAGCCTGCCCATGCCGCCGTGTCCCGCCGTGCAAAAGGAGGTTTATGTCGTGTTGGGTGTTCCGCTATACAAACGAACCAACACGGTTGTAGATGGTACACATCTGTTTTATTACTCTTGATAACATCTACTGTATACTTCTGGCAGTGGTTCGTACTTTACCCGTTAACCTGTGGACCCAGCCCTAGCACTATCTAAGAGAGGCACTCAGCACATGGTGTATGTCTGAGTGGCATGCAGTGAGCTCTGTGCTCTGAGCTATCTCCTGCTGGAATGAGCAGGAACTGTGGTGTTCCCTGTTTTATAGTGCGTGTGCTCTCACTGGTGATTGGCTGTGATGTTGCGTGTGTGTTGATTGGTCCGTTGATCTGTCCATCAGTATGTGTGTGTGTTTGCACCATGATACGTTTATATGAATATCATGACAGTTTAATCCACGCCGACTGGCGTGGGTTGACAGCGGCGGGTCTTCGGCCCATCACAGGGCGGAGAATCGCCGGGGGTGGGCCCGCCGACCGGCACGATTCCCGCCTGGTGGGAGAATCTCTGGTGGCGGAGAATTCGGGACACGGCGGAGGCGGGATTCATGTCAGCCCCCGGCGATTCTCCGACCCGGTGGGGGTTCGGAGAATCGCGCCCCTGATTTCTTTAACTTTCAAGAAATATTTCTTTCCATCAGTACAGACCTACCAACTTGGTGGCTCAGCAGGCAAGTAAACTGGGAGATAAAATACCACCGGAGAGACTTTGGGAGGGAGAGAATTGGTGTCTCCTGCCCCCACCCTCCACAGAACTATTGACAGCTTTGGACGCATTTCTAAGGGATTTCCTAAATTGTGATGGGAATTCTACTCAAAGCCCATTGGATGTCCAGTAATCAATCCCAGAATAGATTAATAATAATTATTATAATAATCTTTATTATTGTCACAAGTAGGCTTACATTAACCGGGTTACCAAGGCCGAGAGAGAACGAACATATGGCGAACTCTTCTTCTTATACCGCCCTCTTTTGGGCGGTCCTTCGATTTGGGCCTTACTAATTGGGTGATCCCTGATCACTCCGTTCGATTCCTTAGCCAATAAGTGGGCGGAGATCTGGATGGCTGGGCGTGTCCCAAGCGGTCACTGACCCCGTTGTTTGCATTTCCTTTGAACAGGGAGTGGCGCTGTAATGTCTGGGACTGTCCCGATTGCTTGAGTACCAGTCCTTTGTTTTGGGGAAGATGGGCCATCAAATGCTAATCGGCCCCAATAAAATGCTAATTGGACGGAGTTTCGATACCGTCTGGACTTCTTGCTTACAAATATGCATTTCAGGCTCTGAGCCTGTCTGAGTCTTGGCTTGTCCATTTTACCCGCAAGACTTTGCGAGTTTCTGTGTACCTAGTTGGAAGTGGCCATCCCAGATGGCTACAGAAGCAACAGTGCTAACCACTGTGCTACCAATCAAATGGCTTTAAGCACCCAGCCAATCTTCCCCAAATATTTTGACTGTTGACTTTATCGGTTAAGGACTTCACAGCATCAGAGAGCAAGGGTGCTGCTACGATTTCTCGTAACCTTCGTTAACCTCTTAATCTCTGTTGTATTTGTACATTTGTGTGTTGCTTTTAATAAATCTGAGTCTGTTCTGGAAATTTGGGAAGGGGACTGCAGTGGTGGATTCGATGGCCAAGAGCCCTTCTCTGCCGTACTTTCAAGTATAAAAGAGGCCCTGGAATTTCAGGGCCACAGAGTTTCCAATCATACGCAGCTGATCTGAGACAGGCTAGAAAAATGACAGACGGTAATTAAGACATCAAGTCAATGTCATACATCTCCTGGTGGCTGGCTGTAATGTGGCAATAATAATAGTTTACCTAACGGGGAAGCGGGGAGGGGGGGGAACTGGGTTGCTGCTGCATTGGCCAAAGGGGAGCTGGAAATAGAGAGGTAGTCGGGGCGGGAGTCCGCCGCCTGGGGGACTGGAGAGTGAGGGAGGCGCGGGCATGTGGCTGGCCTAGAAAAGGAGATGGCTAGTTGGCGTGGGGGGTGGGGGGGTGGGGGGGGGGGGGGGGTGGCGAGTCGCCCCCCCGATCCGGCTGATAACTTGGAATGTGAGGGGCCTGAACGGGCCGGTCAAGAAGGCCCGGGTGTTCGCGCACTTAAAGGGACTGAAGGCAGACTTGGTTATGCTCCAGGAGACACATCTGAAGGTGGCAGATCAGGTTAGGCTGAGAAAGGGATGGGTAGGGCAGGTCTTTCATTCAGGCCTGGATGCAAAGAACAGAGGGGTTGCAATACTAGTGGGAAAGTGGGTGTCGTTCGAGGCACTGAATATTGTAGTGGATAATGGAGGTCGATATGTGATGGTGAGCGGTAGGTTGCAGGGGGTGCAGGGGGTACTGGTGAACGTATATGCCCCGAATTGGGATGATGCCGGATTTATGAAACGCATGCTGGGTAGGATTCCGGATCTGGAGGGAGGAAGCTTAATAATGGGGGGGGGACTTCAACACGGTGCTGGATCCAGCATTGGATCGCTCTAGGTCCAGGACGGGTAAGAGGCCGGCTGTGGCCAAGGTGCTAAGGGGGTTTATGGACCAGATGGGGGGAGTGGACCCATGGAGGTTTGTCGTTTCCCATATCCATAGAGCCTACTCCCGGATAGACTTTTTCATTTTGAGTTGGGCGCTAATCCCGAAAGTGGAGGGAACGGAATATTCGGCCATAGCCATCTCGGACCACGCCCTGCATTGGGTGGAGCTGGAGTTGGGGGAGGAGAGGGACCAGCGCCCGCTGTGGCGCCTCGATGTGGGACTGTTGGCAGATGAGGGGGTGTGCGGGCGGGTGCGGGGGTGTATTGAAAGATACTTGGAGGCCAACGATACTTGGAGGTGCAGGTGGGGGTAGACGGGGAGGCGTTGAAGGCGGTGGTCAGGGGAGAGCTAATCTCCATTAGGGCCCACAGGGAGAAGAGAGAGGGGAGGGAGAGGGAGAGGTTGGTGGGGGAGATTTTGAGGGTGGACAGGAGGTATGCCGAGGCCCCCGAGGAGGGGCTACTTCGGGAGTGACGGAACCTCCAGACGGAATTCGACCTGTTGACCATGGGGAAAGCAGAGGCACAGTGGAGGAAAGCACAGGGGGCGGCGTATGAGTATGGGGAGAAGGCGAGCCGGATGCTGGCACATCAGCTTCGTAAGAGGGAGGCAGCGAGGGAGATAGGTGGAGTTAAGGATAGCGGGGGGAATACGGTACGGAGTGCGATGAGAATAAACAAGGTATTTAGGGACTTCTATGGGGATCTGTACAGGTCTGAACCCCAGCGGGGAGGAGGGGATGCGCTGATTCCTGGATCAGCTGAGGTTCCCGAGGGTGGAGGAGGAGGAGGTGGCTGGTTTGGGGGCATCGATTGGGCTGGAGGAGCTAGTTAAAGGATTGGGGAGCATGCAGGCGGGGAAGGCCCCAGGGCCGGATGGGTTCCCGGTTGAATATTACAGGAAATACGTGGACCTGCTGGGCCCGTTGCTAGTGAGGACTTTTAATAACGCAAGGGAGGGGGGGACCTTGCCCCCAACAATGTCCAGGGCGCTGATTTCTTTGATCTTGAAGCAGGACAAGGATCCATTGCAATGTGGGTCGTATAGACCGATCTCGCTCCTCAATGTTGACGCTAAGTTGCTGGCGAAGGTGCTGGCTACGAGAATTGAGGACTGTGTCCCGGGGGTGATTCATGAGGACCAGACGGGATTTGTGAAGGGTAGGCAGCTAAATACAAATGTGTGGAGGCTCCTCAATGTGATTATGATGCCCTCGGTGGAGGGGGAAGCGGAGATAGTGGCAGCTATGGACGCGGAGAAGGCCTTTGATCGGGTGGAGTGGGAGTATCTTTGGGAAGTGTTGCGGAGGTTTGGGTTCGGGGAGGGGTTCATCAGTTGGGTCAGGCTGCTATATAGAGCCCCGGTGGTGAATGTGGCCACGAACCGGCGGAGGTTGGAGTACTTTCGGCTGTACCGGGGGACGAGGCAGGGGTGCCCCTTATCCCCCTTGTTGTTTGCACTGGCAATTGAGCCGCTGGCCATGGAACTGAGGGAGTCCAGGAAATGGAGAGGATTGGTTCGGGGGGGAGAGGAACACTGGGTGTCGTTGTATGCCGATGACCTGTTGTTGTATGTTGCGGATCCAGTGGAGGGGATGGCGGAGGTCATGCGGATCCTTAGGGAGTTTGGGGACTTTTCGGGGTATAAACTCAACGTAGGGAAGAGTGAGCTCTTTGTGGTGCATTCTGAGGACCTGGGAAGGGGGATAGACGAGCTACCGCTGAGGAGGGCTGAAAGGAGCTTTCTGTACCTAGGGATCCAAGTAGCTGGGGGGCCCTGCACAAGCTCAATTTGACACGGTTGGTGGAGCAGATGGAGGAGGATTTTAAAAGATGGGATATGCTGCCACTCTCACTAGCGGGCAGGGTGCAGTCGGTCAAAATGACGGTCCTCCCGAGGTTTCTCTTTGTGTTCCAGTGCTTCCCATTTTGATCCCCAAGGCCTTTTTCAAATGGGTAAGCAGGAGCATCATGGGATTTGTGTGGGCGAATAAGACCCTGAGGGTGAAGAGCGTGTTTCTGGAGCGTAGCAGGGACAGGGGGGGCTGGCGCTGCCGAATTTGTGTGGCTATTATTGGGCTACCAATGTGGCGATGATCCGTAAGTGGGTAATGGAGGGAGAGGGGGTGGCGTGGAAGAGGTTAGAGATGGCGTCCTGTGTGGGCACGAGCCTGAGGGCACTGGTGACGGCACCGTTACCGCTCTCGCCGACAAGGTACACCACGAGTCCGGTGGTGGCGGTGACGCTGAAGATCTGGGGGCAGTGGAGGCGACACAGGGGCGAGGTGGGGGCCTCGGTTTGGTCACCGATTCGGGAGAATCATCGGTTCGACCCGGGAAGGATGGATGGGGTGTTTCGGAGCTGGCATCGGGCAGGGATTAGAAGAATGGGGGACCTGTTCATCGATGGGACGTTTGCGAGTTAGGGGCACTGGAGGAGAAGTTTGGGCTACCTCCGGGAAACGCTTTCAGGTACATGTAAGTGAGGGTGTTTGTGAGGCGGCAGGTGAGGGAATTCCCGCTGCTTCCGGCAGGTCGGATTCAGGACAGGGTGATTTTGGGTGTATGGGTTGGAGAAGGTAAGGTTTCGGTGATTTACCAGGAGCTGAAGGAAGAGGAGGAGGCCTCGGTGGAGGAGTTAAAGGGCAAGTGGGAGGAGGAGCTTGGGGAGGAGATAGATGAGGGTCTGTGGGCTGATGCCCTGAGTAGGGTTAATTCTTCCTCCTCTTGCGCCAGGCTCAGCCTAATACAGTTCAAAGTTACTCACAGGGCGCATATGACAGGGGCGAGGTTGAGTAGGTTCTTTGGGGTGGAGGACAGATGTGGGAGGTGCTCGGGGAGCCCGGCAAATCACGTCCATATGTTCTGGTCGTGCCCGGCACTGGATGGGTTTTGGAGGGGTTTTGCGAGGACTCTGTCCAAGGTGGTGAACGCCTGGGTCAAGCCGAGCTGGGGATTGGCATTATTTGGGGTATCGGACGAGCCGGGAGTGCAGGAGGCGGAAGAGGCCGGTATTCTGGCCTTTGCGTCCCTGGTAGCCCGGCGGAGGATTTCGCTACTATGGAAAGATGCGAAGCCCCCTAGTGTGGAAGCTTGGATCAATGACATGGCAGTGTTCATTAAGCTGGAGAGGATAAAGTTTGCCTTGCGAGAGTCTGTGCAAGGTTTCTCCAGGCGGTGGCAACCGTTCCTAGACTATCTCACGGAGCGTTAGGAGGAGGTCAACAGCAGCAGCCCAGGGGCGGGGGGGAGACGGTGGGAGGGAGGGAGGGTTTCTTTTGGGGTGGCGTTTGGGTGAAGGTGGGGGGTTTCCCCTATTTGTGCTTTTAAATGTTATATGGGGATTATTGTATATGGGGAAAATCCAATGTATAACTTCTGATTGTTGTGTTTTTGTTTCTCTTTTCTTGTTGGGGGGGGGTTTGTTGAAAATTTGTTGAAAAATTGGAACAAATATATATTTTTAAAAAAATAGTTTACCTAACTATCCTCTCTGTGGAGAAAGGTGTCTCATATGGGAATGACTTAAGTAGACCAGAAATAAAATTGAAGCTTAAAAGCACATTGGAAGATTAAGGTTAGAAATGTTGCCAAATTCTTCGCTGGGCAAGTGCACAGTGCTATGTTGTATGAACCATATAGACTGCAAAGACTCCAGATTCAATTTTCTACTTTGTCCTGGGATGGATTGTTTCATGACGTAACAGAAATGGTCTTGTTTCCCCCAGGAACCTACCCCGTTTTTGTATCAGTCTTCGCAATGAGCTCTTCCCATGTTGAAATTGGTTAATAAGTAAAGACCAAGCGGTTGGGTAAGGTACTGTAGGACTGTCAGTTCCTGTACTATACCTCACCAAGAGGATTGAGAGTTATGGGAGGAACAAAAATCTGTAATCACAAAGCATGTGTGAGAACTGATCATTTCCCCCAGCTGGGCAATAGAAATAGACATCTTAAGGCTATCCTATTCACTTCCAATTGACTTGATTTATATTCCTAGATATTATAAACATTTAATACTTGCTGCCTTTCGTTTACAGTCTGCCACGGCACTCAGTGATTTGGTATTTGTGGTATTATCAGGTATTGCAGTACCCGAGAGGCTGAAGACCATTGGTTAAACCTAGGAGTTTACCATTGGCTATTTGGTATGTAGCTCCGCCCTGACAGGCGGGGTATAAGAACCGGTGCCGTCCCAGCAGCCCTCATTCTCTACCGAAGCTGCTGGGGAACAGTTCTAGTCTATTAAAGCCTTCAGTTATGTTACTATCTCGTCTTTAATTGTAATTGATCATGCATCAGTATTCCTCTGAAGAGAGACCTGCTGCCTCTACTCTAGACCTTTCTCAAGACCAATATCACAGCTCAACATTACCTAAGGTGACACAGGACTTAATTTTATTAATTTTATCCAAATCCATTTTGCTGCATCTTTAAAATTCCTAACCTTTTGACCTCAAATCAGTGGTTCTCAACCTGGGGTTCCCGGATTCCTGGGAATCTGTAAAGATGCTCTCGGGGTCGGAGAATTAATGTGAATGTGCATACCGAATGGGGGTTGTCTTGC
Organism: Scyliorhinus torazame; assembly: GCF_047496885.1. Lineage (NCBI taxonomy): Eukaryota > Metazoa > Chordata > Chondrichthyes > Carcharhiniformes > Scyliorhinidae > Scyliorhinus > Scyliorhinus torazame. Next base: position 72,392,885 of record NC_092714.1, on the reverse strand, counting down.
AGGTGGGCAACATGTGTCACCACCCAGGGTGCCATGCTAAGGGTATGGCTGTGGTCATGTGTAAGAAATGAACAATGGTCAGAAGTGGACTTTGTGCAAGATGGGTGTGGAGTGGATCCATCCCTTGTGCAACGCCAAGGGGAGGCCGCATGGAGGAGTATTTGAGCAACTTGAAGACAACTGGGTAGACCCACGGTTACCAAGGCTGGTGGTGGACACCACATGAGTTCAGCTTTGTTCAAGAAGGAACAGTTTATAAACTCAAAGAAAGGGCAGTAAAATACTACTTTGTCATCTCGGAGTGGGGATGATTTATAAGTGTCAGTGTCAAACATCATACCAAAGATAGATAGACTCTGCAGTGAGGATGTACATCCACCGCACTTTATCTGTAAGTAAATAAAGGTAAAGTCGCCATAGTCCTAGATGACCATAGGTTGCTTTTTCCTTTGAGGGGGAGAACTGGCTGGTGGTGATTTAACCTGAGGATCACCACACCTCATGTGAGGGGCAAGGTTGAGAAGGTGGGGCCTTCAGGAATAACCTCAGCCGGTACAGCGATTGAATCCATGCTGCTGGCCTCGCTCTTCATCACAAAGCAGCTGTCTAGCCCACTGAGCTAAACCGGCCCTGGTCAAAAGTAGATACCCGTTTTCATAAAAGCATTATTAAAATACTCTTTTTGCATTTCGATGGAGATGTCTGTGAATACCAATCCATTTTAAAAGATCCTTCAACCTATAAAATCAGAGGAACCACTGGTCTCAATGTTGGTGCAATGTAATAAAGTACATCTCCTTCAGTACATTCAATTTGGCTGGTGCATGCTTTTAGAAATGTCAGCATTTTTAAAAATGCTGAATTCCAGAAACATTCCATAAGCAAGTCAGCAAACGCTGCAAAAAAGAAAGGAATAAAAATGTAATTGTTCTGAAAACATGGTACTTTTTTGCTTGTGAAATATGTAATTATGATACTGCTGAAAGGTAGCTTTCCAGGGTGTGGCAGCAGTGCCAAATGTGACTTAATAGCTACAATCCCTTACGCACTAAGATCTAAGACTTTCAGTCTGGAGTTAGATGGTAAGCAGGGGTCGAATAGTTGCTTTCAAGGAGAAAAGGCCTATTCACCTCAAGCTGCCTTTCCAGTTCTTAACCTACAGCACAGAACAATCAGCATTTCAGAATCTAGAAAAATATATTATTCAATAAAAGAACATAACATCATGCATAAATTTCATGATTAATTCTGATGTATGCCACTTAATTTCATATTAGTTACGAGAAGTGCCTTCATGTGTCAATCCACTATGCTGGTGGGCGATAGAATGACAGGTCATTCCTCGCCTCATAACTTTCATTTCGTATCTCAGCTGTACTGTCAAGTAGGTCAAAACAATCGTACACTGGTGACTACAGAATAACATTAGAGTCTTGTAAAAACAAAAACTTGCCTCTTCAACTACTTAGTCAAAAGTGAATTAGATTCATAGAGTCATACACACAAAAAGAGGCCCTTCAGTCCATTATGTCTGTACCGACCATCAAGCACTTGGCCCGTAGCTTTGAGGAGAGGAATGTGAAATAGGTAAGGTGTAAAGTCGCCAAAGTCCCAGATGACCATAGGCTGCTTTCCCCTTTGAGGGGGAGAGCTGACTGGTGGTGATTTAACCTAAGGATCACCACACCTCAGGCGAGTGACTTTAAAAACCCTTACCTGGTCCCGTGTCTGTTCTTCTTTTCTGTTTTATTTTTTTTATATAAGGCGGGAACCGGAAGTTCGACCCGCGGACTTCTGGGAAGGCCCCCCCCCCCCCCCAACCAATAAATTCTGGTGGAGAGGAAACCCAAGACACTACACGTGTAGTGTCTCCCACCCACCCTCCTCCTCTAACCTAATAATAAAACCCATTGGTGTGAGGTAAGTACCATATTTTATTATTAACACTAAGAAGGTAAGTAAGTGATTTTTACTCATTTTTACTTTTATACCTTTTTCAAATTGTGTGTGTCAGGGGGAAACTGAAGTGACATCACAGAAAAGCTGTGGCCTGAGTGGCTGGTTGGGATTCTACACTAAATAAAAAAAAATTGAGCATTGGTAATTAATTAAACATAATTACTTAATTATAATTTAGAGGGATATCTAAGCCAGAGATCGGAGAGTACTATATTTAGCTTTCGCATTTCTATTAGAAATCTAGTGCTAGGAAACAGATAGTTAACAGTAACTTTGAAATTTTAAAAAAATATTCAAAAAAATAATTTAAAAAATTTTAATTTTAATTTTAATTAATTGACGCAATGTCAGTTAGAGGGGTGCTGTGCTCTGACTGTGAGATGTGGCAGGCCCGGGAGGCTTCCAGCGTCCCGGATGGCTTCATCTGCAGAAAGTGCACCCAACTGGAGCTCCTCACAGACCGCATGGTTCGGTTGGAGCAGCAATTGGATGCACTTAGGAGCATGCAGGTGGCGGAAAGCGTCATAGATCGCAGTTATGTAAATGTGGTCACACCCAAGGTGCAGGCAGAGAAATGGGTGACCACCAGAAAGGGCAGGCAGTCAGTGCAGGAATCCCCTGTGGTTGTCCCCCTCTCGAACAGATATACCCCTTTGGATACTGTCGGGGGGGATAGCCTATCAGGGGAAAACAGCAGCAGCCAGAGCAGTGGCACCACGGCTGGCTCTGATGTTCAGAAGGGAGGGTCAAAGCGCAGAAGAATAATAGTAATAGGGGACTCTATAGTCAGGGGCACAGATAGGCGCTTCCGTGGACGTGAAAGAGACTCCAGGATGGTATGTTGCCTCCCTGGTGCCAGGGTCCAGGATGTCTCCGAACGGGTAGAGGGCATCCTGAAGGGGGAGGGCAAACAGGCAGAGGTCGTTGTACATATTGGTACTAACGACATAGGCAGGAAGGGGCATGAGGTCCTGCAGCAGGAGTTCAGGGAGCTAGGCAGAAAGTTAAAAGACAGGACCTCGAGGGTTGTAATCTCGGGATTACTCCCTGTGCCACATGCCAGTGAGGCTAGAAATAAGAAGATAGAGCAGCTAAACACGTGGCTAAACAGCTGGTGTAGGAGGGAGGGTTTCCATTATCTGGACCACTGGGAGCTCTTCCGGGGCAGGTGTGACCTGTATAAGAAGGACGGGTTGCATCTAAACCGGAGAGGCATAAATATCCTGGCCGCGAGGTTTGCTAGTGTCACACGGGGGGGTTTAAACTAGTATGGCAGGGGGGTGGGCACGGGAGCAATAGGTCAGAAGGTGAGAGCATTGAGGGGGGACTAGGGAATAGGGACAGTGTGGCTCTGAGGCAGAGCAGACAGGGAGAAGTTGCTGAACACAGCGGGTCTGGTGGCCTGAAGTGCATATGTTTTAATGCAAGAAGTATTATGGGTAAGGCAGATGAACTTAGAGCTTGGATTAGTACTTGGAACTATGATGTTGTTGTCATTACAGAGACCTGGTTGAGGGAAGGGCAGCATTGGCAGCTAAATGTTCCAGGATTTAGATGTTTCAGGCGGGATAGAGGGGGATGTAAAAGGGGAGGCGGAGTTGCGCTACTGGTTCGGGAGAATATCACAGCTGTACTGTGAGAGGACACCTCAGAGGGCAGTGAGGCTATATGGGTAGAGATCAGGAATAAGAAGGGTGCAGTCACAATGTTGGGGGTATACTACAGGCCTTCCAACAGCCAGCGGGAGATAGAGGAGCAGATAGGTAGACAGATTTTGGAAAAGAGTAAAAACAACAGGGTTGTGGTGATGGGAGACTTCAACTTCCCCAATATTGACTGGGACTCACTTAGTGCCAGGGGCTTAGACGGGGCGGAGTTTGTAAGGAGCATCCAGGAAGGCTTCTTAAAACAATATGTAGACAGTCCAACTAGGGAAGGGGCGGTACTGGACCTGGTATTGGGGAATGAGCCCGGCCAGGTGGTAGATGTTTCAGTCGGGGAGCATTTCGGTAATAGTGACCACAATTCAGTAAGTTTTAAAGTACTGGTGGACAAGGATAAGAGTGGTCCTAGGATGAAGGTGCTAAATTGGGGGAAGGCTAATTATAACAATATTAGGCGGGAACTGAAGAACATAGATTGGGGGCGGATGTTTGAGGGCAAATCAACATCTGACATGTGGGAGGCTTTCAAGTGGCAGTTGAAAGGAATACAGGACCGGCATGTTCCTGTGAGGAAGAAGGATAAATACGGCAATTTTCGGGAACCTTGGATGACGAGTGATATTGTAGGCCTCGTCAAAAAGAAAAAGGAGGCATTTGTCAGGGCTAAAAGGCTGGGAACAGACAAAGCCTGCGTGGAATATAAGGAAAGTAGGAAGGAACTTAAGCAAGGAGTCAGGAGGGCTAGAAGGGGTCACGAAAAGTCATTGGCAAATAGGGTTAAGGAAAATCCCAAGGCTTTTTACACTTACATAAAAAGCAAGAGGGTAGCCAGGGAAAGGGTTGGCCCACTGAAGGATAGGCAAGGGAATCTATGTGTGGAGCCAGAGGAAATGGGCGAGGTACTAAATGAATACTTTGCATCAGTATTCACCAAAGAGAAGGAATTGGTAGATGTTGAGTCTGGAGAAGGGGGTGTAGATAGCCTGGGTCACATTGTGATCCAAAAAGACGAGGTGTTGGGTGTCTTAAAAAATATTAAGGTAGTTAAGTCCCCAAGGCCTGATGGGATCTACCCCAGAATACTGAAGGAAGCTGGAGAGGAAATTGCTGAGGCCTTGACAGAAATCTTTGGATCCTCGCTGTCATCAGGGGATGTCCCGGAGGACTGGAGAATAGCCAATGTTGTTCCTCTGTTTAAGAAGGGTAGCAAGGATAATCCCGGGAACTACAGGCCGATGAGCCTTACTTCAGTGGTAGGGAAATTACTGGAGAGAATTCTTCGAGACAGGATCTACTCCCATTTGGAAGCAAATGGACGTATTAGTGAGAGGCAGCACGGTTTTGTGAAGGGGAGGTCGTGTCTCACTAACTTGATAGAGTTTTTCGAGGAGGTCACTAAGATGATTGATGCAGGTAGGGCAGTAGATGTTGTCTATATGGACTTCAGTAAGGCCTTTGACAAGGTCCCTCATGGTAGACTAGTACAAAAGGTGAAGTCACACGGGATCAGGGGTGAGCTGGCAAGGTGGATACAGAACTGGCTAGGCCATAGAAGGCAGAGAGTAGCAATGGAAGGATGCTTTTCTCATTGGAGGGCTGTGACCAGTGGTGCTCCACAGGGATCAGTGCTGGGACCTTTGCTCTTTGTAGTATATATAAATGGTTTGGAGGAAAATGTAACTGGTCTGATTAGTAAGTTTGCAGACGACACAAAGGTTGGTGGAATTGCGGATAGCGATGAGGACTGTCGGAGGATACAGCAGGATTTAGATTGTTTGGAGACTTGGGCGGAGAGATGGCAGATGGAGTTTAATCCGGACAAATGTGAGGTAATGCATTTTGGAAGGTCTAATGCAGGTAGGGAATATACAGTGAATGATAGAACCCTCAAGAGTATTGCAAGTCAAAGAGATCTAGGAGTGCAGGTCCACAGGTCATTGAAAGGGGCAACACAGGTGGAGAAGGTAGTCAAGAAGGCATACGGCATGCTTGCCTTCATTGGCCGGGGCATTGAGTATAAGAATTGGCAAGTCATGTTGCAGCTGTATAGAACCTTAGTTAGGCCACACTTGGAGTATAGTGTTCAATTCTGGTCGCCACACTACCAGAAGGATGTGGAGGCTTTAGAGAGGGTGCAGAAGAGATTTACCAGAATGTTGCCTGGTATGGAGGGCATTAGCTATGAGGAGCGGTTGAATAAACTCGGTTTGTTCTCACTGGAACGAAGGAGGTTGAGGGGAGACCTGATAGAGGTACACAAAATTATGAGGGGCATTGACAGAGTGGATAGTCAGAGGCTTTTCCCCAGGGTAGAGGGGTCAATTACTAGGGGGCATAGGTTTAAGGTGAGAGGGGCAAGGTTTAGAGTAGATGTACGAGGCAAGTTGTTTACGCAGAGGGTAGTGGGTGCCTGGAACTCGCTACCGGAGGAGGTGGTGGAAGCAGGGACGATAGTGACATTTAAGGGGCATCTTGACAAATACATGAATAGGATGGGAATAGAAGGATACGGACCCAGGAAGTGTAGAAGATTGTAGTTTAGTCGGGCAGCATGGTCGGCACGGGCTTGGAGGGCCGAAGGGCCTGTTCCTGTGCTGTACATTTCTTTGTTCTTGTTCTTTGTTTGAGGGACAAGGTTGAGAATGCGGACCTTCATGAATAGCCTCAGCTGGTATGGGGATCAAACCCACAATGTTGGCCTTGCTCTGCATCACAAACCAGCTTTTCAGCCAACTGAACTAAACTCGCCCGCAACTCATAAACACCCATAGAAACAATGAGGAATACATTGCCTGTGTGTGGGGTGCAGACAGGTTCAATCAAGTTATTCAAGACGGAGTTGGATCGTTATCTGAAAAGGAAAATGTACAGGGCTCAGGAGAGAAGGCTCCAGTTGGTACTAGATAAATTTCTCCAAAGGAGACCTAGCACAGACACGATGTGTCGGATGGCCTCATTCTGTGCTCTAACAATTCTGAGATAAAATATGTCATGGAAATGGTTCAGCACTGGGCTTCCACTTGGGAGTTGATCCATGGATACCTGTTGGGCATGTTTTCTGGTTTTAAGGCTGTCCAGTGCCAAAAAGTAAAACAAAAACTTCTGAAAACACTCAGCCGGCCAGACTGCATCTGAAGACAGAAAGAGAATAGATCATTTTTCAAATGTGGGCAAAGCATTTTCTAGCAATTTTTGTTTTTGTTTCAGAGTTCCAGCATGGCTGAAATAGTTTTGGTTCCCATTTGGAATGTGGTAGGAGGTGTATTTATGCAACTGATTTTATTTAGATAAGAGTGTAATCAGTCAAAGGCAAGATTCAACTAATTGGGAACAAAGTCCCATAGCGAGAGCGTTTAGCCGCGTGTTCCCTAGAACGCGCAGCGTGACTCTTGTTGTATAAGGGGCCTCAGCGGGGAATGCACTGCCGAGACCGCATATAGCTCCGGTTTGTACACTTGAAGAGCTCCACTCACCTGTGTTATCCAGTGCAGCACGAGATCGGGACACCAAAGCAACCCCCAACCCCCCACAGCCCAAACGCACCTTGGGAGGGTCCCGGGTCCCGGGTCTCCACCACCCCCCCCCAAGCCCCATCCCACATGTGCAAAAAATGCCAGTTTGGCAGTGCCAGCTGGCAGTGCCACCTGGGCACCTTGGCAGTGCCAGGTTGGCACCTAGGTGGCACAGTCAGGGTTCAGGCTGGCACTGCCATGATGCCAGGCTGGCACCAGCAGTGCCAGGGTACCACCCTGCAAAAAGGGCATGCAACTGGGAGCCTCTGATCCCCTGGGAGATCCCCGCAAGTGCTTTCACTCTGGTTCCTGTTTGTGGAGACCAATACCAAACAGCGCTCACACAAGATCTCCAAGGAAAAGGGGTTAGATCCCAAAGCCTTAGGTACCTCGGGACCTGGCTGCCTCGCTTTAATATGCAGATTTGCCAAAAGTGATCCCATCCAACATCACAACGTCTCACGAAATCCCATTAGATCTCACAAGGTGTTGTGAGCCGGGTAGATCTCTTGACTAAATAGTTGAAGAGGCAAGTTTTTGTTTTTACAAGACTCTGTTATCCTGTAGTCACCAGTGTACGATTGTTTTGACCTATTTGACAGTACAGCTGAGATGCAAAATGAAAGTTATTAGGTGAGGATTGACCTGTCATTCTATTGCCCACCAGCATAGTGGACTGAGGGGACTGAGGGCTTGAGTGGGTCGGTGCAGGGCGGGATCTCCTGACTTTTATCGGGCATGCTGCGCCTTGGCGAGCTGCTTTTCAGGCACAGTGTGGCAACTTGATTGCACCCAAAGTGTCCAGAAGAGGCTGTGACTGAAGGACATCTGAAGGATAGAAATTAACATGATAAGTGGAGCTGTTCCATGTCTTTTAAAGGGCCGTCTTAATAGTGATATAGCTTGGGAGTAGATCACTTACCTGTTTGTTCAGGTAAGGTTTCGTAAGCGGTTTAGTCAAGCCGAAGGGTGGAGGGGGTGTCATGATATCCAGATCAGCATATCATGGTGCAATCACACACACACTGATGGACAGGTATTTGGACCAACCAGCACACACACAACATCGCAGCCAATCACTAGTAAGAGCACACGCACTGTAAAAGGGGGAACACAAGAGTTCCCGCTCATTCTGGTAGGAGACAGCTCGGGACACAGAGCTTGCAGGGTGACACTCAGACATAGACCATGTGCTGAGTGCCTCACCAACATTAGTGATAGGGCTGGGTCCATAGGTTAGCTGGTAGCGAACGTACCCAAGTCTATAGTTAGTTGCATCTCTTACTTAACATAATAAAATCAAGTTGTACCATCTACAGCCATGTTGGCTCATTTGTGCATCAGGACACCCAACACGACAGGGGGGTTAAAGTAGTAATTAAAATTAGGACAGAAAACTTGGATTTACAAAAGTGGGATGATATTTCATAAGATGTGAGATCCACCACTGTATGGCCTTGAGACAGTGGTGATTTACTTAAAAAGTAACATGAAAAATATAGCAGAGAAATCTTCCCCAGTGTTAACAACATTTAAAATAAAGACGCTTAAAACTTACTGGAAGTGGTGAGCAGAGGAAATCTACCTATTTGCACCGTGCCACTAAACCAGGATTTTTCAACGTGCGAGTTGGGACCCACTAGGGGTAGCGGAAGGGTTGTGGAGAGATGGGTTGCGGCGTTCCCGTGGTGGTCCCGATCGCAGGAAAAGCGCCCAATGGCTGCTGCCAGCAATTTTATTGAGAATGGTGGCCACTGTTGCCTTTTAAATGAGAAGGAAATGAGGCTGTGTGCAGTCTTCTCACCAAAAGTGGCAGCACAGAGCAGGTCAGCACGCCCTGAATGTACACTTGATGCCAAGCACCTTGTACATGCGTGCTTTTGGCGCAAAATCTTGGAATAGAGCCTCTTCCGTTTTCCAGCTGCTGGCAAGCAAGGTAAGAGGACTATGAAGATGAATCTTTTCTTACAAGAAAGAGATGACGAGAGACACAAAAATGTGTATCTACTGGCCAGGATCTCACATCTGAATCTCCTAGAGAGAGCAGCCCAGGAGAATCCAGGACAGGACAGAACAACTTACAAACATATATAGATACATAGACCATAAAGTGCAGAAGGAGGCCATTCGGCCCATCGAGTCTGCACCAACCCACTTAAGCCCTCACTTCCACCCTATCCCCGTAATCTAATAACCCCTCCTAACCTTTTTGGATACATAGAACATAGAACATTACAGCGCAGTACAGGCCCTTCAGGCCTCGATGTTACGCCGACCTGTGAAACCACTCTAAAGCCCATCTACACTATTCCCTTATCGCCCATATGTCTATCCAATGACCATCTGAATGCCCTTAGTGTTGGCAAGCCCACTACTGTTGCAGGCAGAGCATTCCACGCCCTTACTACTATCTGAGTAAATAACCTACCTCTGACATCTGTCTTATATCTATCTCCCTTCAATTTAAAGCTATGTGGGTCGCAAAGGTCGGCGAGCATGGGTCACGAAGGCCGGCTAGCGTGGGTCGGAAAGGTCGGCGAGCATGGGTCATGAAGGCCGGCTAGCATGGGTCGGAAAGGTCGGCTAGCGTGGGTCACAAAGGCCGACCAGCGTGAGACGCGGAGGCCGGCTAGCGAGGGTCACAAAGGCCACCCAGCATGGGTCACGAAGGCCGGCTAGCATGGGTCGCAAAGGTCGGCGAGCATGGGTCACGAAGGCCGGCTAGCGTGCGTCACAAAGGTCACCCAGCATGGGTCACGAAGGCCGGCTAGCGTGGGTCACAAAGGTCACCCAGCATGGGTCACGAAGGCCGGCTACCGTGGGTCGCAAGGTCAGCCAGCATGGGTCGCGAAGGCCGGCTAGCGTGGGTCACAAAGGTCACCCAGCATGGGTCACGAAGGCCGGCAAGCGTGGGTCGCAAAGGTCGGCGAGCATGGGTCGCGAAGGCCGGCTAGCGTGGATCACAAAGGTCACCCAGCATGGGTCGCGAAGGCCGGCTAGCGTGGGTCGCAAAGGCCAACCAGCGTGAGACGCGGAGGCCGGCTAGCGTGGGTCACAAAGGTCACCCAACATGGGTCACGAAGGCCAGCTAGCGTGGGTCACAAAGGCCGACCAGCGTGAGACGCGGAGGCCGGCTAGCGTGGGTCACAAAGGTCACCCAGCATGGGTCACGAAGGCCGGCTAGCGTGGGTCGCAAAGGTCGGCGAGCATGGGTCACGAAGGCCGACTAGCGTGGGTCACAAAGATCACCCAGCATGGGTCGCGAAGGCCGGCTAGCGTGGGTCGCAAAGGTCGGCGAGCATGGGTCACGAAGGCCGGCTAGCGTGGGTCGCAAAGGTCACCCAGCATGGGTCACGAAGGCCGGCTAGCGTGGGTCGCAAAGGTCACCCAGCATGGGTCACGAAGGCCGACTAGTGTGGGTCACAAAGATCACCCAGCATGGGTCGCGAAGGCCGGCTAGCGTGGGTCGCAAAGGTCGGCGAGCATGGGTCACGAAGGCCGGCTAGCGTGGGTCGCAAAGGTCACCCAGCATGGGTCACGAAGGCCGGCTAGCGTGGGTCGCAAAGGTCACCCAGCATGGGTCACGAAGGCCGGCTAGCGTGGGTCGCAAAGGTCACCCAGCATGGGTCGCGAAGGCCGGCTAGCGTGGGTCACAAAGGTCATCCAGCATGGGTCGCGAAGGCCGGCTAGCGTGGGTCGCAAAGGTCGGCGAGCATGGGTCACGAAGGCCGGCTAGCGTGGGTCGCAAAGGTCGGCGAGCATAGGTCGCGAAGGCCGGCTAGCGTGGGTCACAAAGGTCACCCAGCATGGGTCAGGAACGCCGGCTAGCGTGGGTCGCAAAGGTCGGCGAGCATGGGTCACGAAGGCCGGCTAGCGTGGGTCGCAAAGGTCGGCGAGCATAGGTCGCGAAGGCCGGCTAGCGTGGGTCACAAAGGTCACCCAGCATGGGTCGCGCAGGCCGGCTAGCGTGGGTCGCAAAGGTCGGCGAGCATGGGTCACAAAGGCCGGCTAGCGTGGGTCACAAAGGTCACCCAGCATGGGTCGCGGAGGCCGGCTAGCGTGGGTCACAAAGGTCGACCAGCGTGAGACGCGGAGGCTGGCTAGCGTGGGTCACAAAGGTCGGCGAGCATGGGTCACGAAGGCCGACCAGCGTGGGCCACAAAGGTCACCCAGCATGGGTCGCGAAGGCCGGCTAGCGTGGGTCGCAAAGGTCGGCGAGCATGGGTCACGAAGGCCGGCTAGAGTGGGTCACAAAGGTCACCCAGCATGGGTCGCGAAGGCCGGCTAGCGTGGGTCACAAAGGCCGACCAGCGTGAGACGCGGAGGCCGGCTAGCGTGGGTCACAAAGGTCACCCAACATAGGTCGCGAAGGCCGGCTAGCGTGGGTCACAAAGGTCGGCGAGCATGGGTCACGAAGGCCGGCTAGCGTGGGTAGCAAAGGTCACCCAGCATGGGTCACGAAGGCCGGCTAGCGTGGGTCGCAAAGGTCGGCGAGCATGGGTCACGAAGGCCGGCTAGCGTGGGTCACAAAGGTCACCCAGCATGGGTCGCGAAGGCCGGCAAGCGTGGGTCGCAAAGGTCGGCGAGCATGGGTCACAAAGGCCGGCCAGCGTGGGTCACAAAGGTCACCCAGCATGGGTCGCGAAGGCCGGCTAGCGTGGGTCGCAAAGGTCTGCGAGCATGGGTCACGAAGGCCGGCTAGCGTGGGTCGCAAAGGTCGGCGAGCATAGGTCGCGAAGGCCGGCTAGCGTGGGTCACAAAGGTCACCCAGCATAGGTCCCGAAGGCCGGCTAGCGTGGGTCCCAAAGGTCAGCGAGCATGGGTCACGAAGGCCGGCTAGCGTGGGTCGCAAAGGTCACCCAGCATGGGTCACGAAGACCGGCTAGCGTGGGTCGCAAAGGTCACCCAGCATGGGTCGCGAAGGCCGGCTAGCGTGGGTCACAAAGGTCACCCAGCATGGGTCGCGAAGGACGGCTAGCGCGGGTCGCAAAGGTCACCCAGCATGGGTCACGAAGGCCGGCTAGCGTAGGTCGCAAAGGTCGGCGAGCATAGCTCGCGAAGGCCGGCTAGCGTGGGTCACAAAGGTCACCCAGCATGGGTCAGGAAGGCCGGCTAGCGTGGGTCGCAAAGGTCGGCGAGCATGGGTCACGAAGGCCGGCTAGCGTGGGTCGCAAAGGTCGGCGAGCATAGGTCGCGAAGGCCGGCTAGCGTGGTTCACAAAGGTCACCCAGCATGGGTCGCGAAGGCCGGCTAGCGTGGGTCGCAAAGGTCGGCGAGCATGGATCACGAAGGCCGGCTAGCGTGGGTCACAAAGGTCACCCAGCATGGGTCGCGGAGGCCGGCTAGCGTGGGTCGCAAAGGTCTGCGAGCATGGGTCGCGAAGGCCGGCGAGCATGGGTCACAAAGGTCACCCAGCATGGGTCACGAAGGCCGGCTAGCGTGGGTCACAAAGGTCACCCAGCGTGAGACGCGGAGGCCGGCTAGCGTGGGTCGCAAAGGTCTGCGAGCATGGGTCACGAAGGCCGGCTAGCGTGGGTCGCAAAGGTCGGCGAGCATGGGTCACGAAGGCCGGCTAGCGTGGGTCGCAAAGGTCGGCGAGCATGGGTCACGAAGGCCGGCTAGCGTGGGTCACAAAGGTCACCCAGCATGGGTCACGAAGGTCGGCTAGCGTGGGTCACAAAGGTCACCCAGCATGGGTCACGAAGGCCGGCTAGCGTGGGTCGCAAAGGTCGGCGAGCATAGGTCGCGACGGCCGGCTAGCGTGGGTCGCAAAGGTCACCCAGCATGGGTCACGAAGGCCGGCTAGAGTGGGTCACAAAGGTCACCCAGCATGGGTCGCGAAGGCCGGCTAGCGTGGGTCGCAAAGGCCGTCCAGCGTGAGACGCGGAGGCCGGCTAGCGTGGGTCACAAAGGTCACCCAACATGGGTCACGAAGGCCGGCTAGCGTGGGTCACAAAGGTCGCCCAACATGGGTCACGAAGGCCGGCTAGCGTGGGTCACAAAGGCCGACCAGCGTGAGACGCGGAGGCCGGCTAGCGTGGGTCACAAAGGCCGACCAGCGTGAGACGCGGAGGCCGGCTAGCGTGGGTCACAAAGGTCACCCAAAATAGGTCGCGAAGGCCGGCTAGCGTGGGTAGCAAAGGTCACCCAGCATGGGTCGCGAAGGCCGGCTAGCGTGGGTCGCAAAGGTCGGCGAGCATGGGTCACGAAGGCCGGCTAGCATGAGTCACAAAGGTCACCCAGCATGGGTCGCGAAGGCCGGCTAGCGTGGGTCGCAAAGGTCTGCGAGCATGGGTCACGAAGGCCGGCTAGCGTGGGTCGCAAAGGTCGGCGAGCATAGGTCGCGAAGGCCGGCGAGCGTGGGTCACAAAGGTCACCCAGCATAGGTCGCGAAGGCCGGCTAGCGTGGGTCCCAAAGGTCAGCGAGCATGGGTCACGAAGGCCGGCTAGCGTGGGTCGCAAAGGTCGGCGAGCATAGGTCGCGAAGGCCGGCTAGCGTGGGTCCCAAAGGTCACTCAGTATGGGTCACGAAGGCCGGCTAGCGTGGGTCGCAAAGGTCACCCAGCATGGGTCACGAAGGCCGGCTAGCGTGGGTCACAAAGGCCGACCAGCGTGGGTCGCAAAGGTCACCCAGCATGGGTCACGAAGGCCGGCTAGCGTGGGTCGCAAAGGTCGGCGAGCATAGGTCACGAAGGCCGACTAGCGTGGGTCACAAAGGTCACCCAACATGGGTCGCGAAGGCCGGCTAGCGTGGGTCGCAAAGGTCACCCAGCATGGGTCGCGAAGGCCGTCTAGCGTGGGTCTCAAAGGTCACCCAGCATGGGTCGCGTAGGCCGGCTAGCGCGGGTCGCAAAGGTCACCCAGCATGGGTCACGAAGGCCGGCTAGCGTGGGTCGCAAAGGTCGACCAGCGTGAGACGCGGAGGCTGGCTAGCGTGGGTCACAAAGGTCGGCGAGCATGGGTCACGAAGGCCGGCTAGCGTGGGTCACAAAGGCCGACCAGCGTGAGACGCGGAGGCCGGCTAGCGTGGGTCAGAAAGGTCAGCGAGCATGGGTCACGAAGGCCGGCTAGCGTGAGTCGCAAAGGTCAGCGAGCATGGGTCACGAAGGCCGACCAGCGTGGGTCACAAAGGTCGGCGAGCATGGGTCGCGAAGGCCGGCTAGCGTGGGTCGCAAAGGTCACCCAGCATGGGTCACGAAGGCCGGCTAGCGTGGGTCACAAAGGTCACCCAGCATGGGTCACGAAGGCCGGCCAGCGTGGGTCGCAAAGGTCACCCAGCATGGGTCACGAAGGCCGGCTAGCGTGGGTCGCAAAGGTCGGCGAGCATGGGTCACGAAGGCCGGCTAGCGTGGGTCACAAAGGTCACCCAGCATGGGTCACGAAGGCCGGCTAGCGTGGGTCACAAAGGTCACCCAGCATGGGTCACGAAGGACGGCTAGCGTGGGTCGCAATGGCCGACCAGCGTGAGACGTGGAGGCCGGCTAGCGTGGGTCACAAAGGTCACCCAACATGAGTCACGAAGGCCGGCTAGCGTGGGTCGCAAAGGTCGGCGAGCATGGGTCACGAAGGCCGGCAAGAGTGGGTCACAAAGGTCACCCAGCATGGGTCGCGAAGGACGGCTAGCGTGGGTCGTAATGGCCGACCAGCGTGAGACGTGGAGGCCGGCTAGCGTGGGTCACAAAGGTCACCCAACATGGGTCACGAGGGCCGGCTAGCGTGGGTCGCAAAGGTCGGCGAGCATGGGTCACGAAGGCTGGCTAGCGTGTGTCACAAAGGTCACCCAGCATGGGTCGCGAAGGCCGGCTAGCGTGGGTCGCAAAGGTCGGCGAGCATGGGTCACGAAGGCCGGCTAGCGTGGGTCAGAAAGGTCACCCAGCATGGGTCGCGAAGGCCGGCCAGCGTGGGTCGCAAAGGCCTGCGAGCATGGGTCACGAAGGCCGGCTAGCGTGGGTCGCAAAGGTCGGCGAGCATAGGTCGCGAATGCCGGCTAGCGTGGGTCACAAAGGTCACCCAGCATAGGTCGCGAAGGCCGGCTAGCGTGGGTCCCAAAGGTCGGCGAGCATGGGTCACGAAGGCCGGCTAGCGTGGGTCACAAAGGTCACCCAGCATGGGTCACGAAGGCCGGCTAGCGTGGGTCGCAAAGGTCACCCAGCATGGGTCACGAAGGCCGGCTAGCGTGGGTCGCAAAGGTCACCCAGCATGGGTCGCGAAGGCCGGCTAGCGTGGGTCGCAAAGGTCGGCGAGCATGGGGCGCGAAGGCCGGCTAGCGTGGGTCGCAAAGGTCGGCGAGCATGGGTCACGAAGGCCGGCTAGCGTGGGTCGCAAAGGTCGGCGAGCATGGGTCGCAATGGCCGGCTAGCGTGGGTCACAAAGGTCGGCGAGCATGGGTCACGAAGGCCGGCTAGCGTGGGTCGCAAAGGTCGGCGAGCATGGGTCACGAAGGCCGGCTAGCGTGGGTCGCAAAGGTCGGCGAGCATGGGTCGCGATGGCCGGCTAGCGTGGGTCACAAAGGTCACCCAGCATGGGTCGCGAAGGCCGGCTAGCGTGGGTCGCAAAGGTCAGCGAGCATGGGTCACGGAGGCCGGCTAGCGTGGGTCACAAAGGTCGACCAGCGTGAGACGCGGAGGCCGGCTAGCGTGGGTCACAAAGGTCGGCGAGCATGGGTCACGAAGGCCGGCTAGCGTGGGTCACAAAGGCCGACCAGCGTGAGACGCGGAGGCCGGCTAGCGTGGGTCACAAAGGTCAGCGTGCATGGGTCACGAAGGCCGACCAGCGTGGGTCACAAAGGTCGGCGAGCATGGGTCGCGAAGGCCGGCTAGCGTGGGTCGCAAAGGTCAGCGTGCATGGGTCACGAAGGCCGGCTAGTGTGGGTAACAAAGGTCGGCGAGCATGGGTCGCGAAGGCCGGCTAGCGTGGGTCGCAAAGGTCACCCAGCATGGGTCACGAAGGCCGACTAGCGTGGGTCGCAAAGGTCAGCGAGCATGGGTCACGAAGGCCGGCTAGCGTGGGTCACAAAGGTCACCCAGCATGGGTCACGAAGGCCGGCTAGCGTGGGTCGCAAAGGTCGGCGAGCATGGGTCACGAAGGCCGGCTAGCGTGGGTTACAAAGGTCACCCAGCATGGGTCACGAAGGCCGGCTAGCGTGGGTCACAAAGGTCACCCAGCATGGGTCACGAAGGCCGGCTAGCGTGGGTCGCAAAGGTCGGCGAGCATAGGTCGCGAAGGCCGGCTAGCGTGGTTCACAAAGGTCACCCAGCATGGGTAGCGAAGGCCGGCTAGCGTGGGTCGCAAAGGTCGGCGAGCATGGATCACGAAGGCCGGCTAGCGTGGGTCACAAAGGTCACCCAGCATGGGTCGCGGAGGCCGGCTAGCGTGGGTCGCAAAGGTCACCCAGCGTGAGACGAGGAGGCCGGCTAGCGTGGGTCGCAAAGATCACCCAGCATGGGTCACGAAGGTCGGCTAGCGTGGGTCGCAAAGGTCGGCGAGCATGGGTCACGAAGGCCGGCTAGCGTGGGTCACAAAGGTCACCCAGCATGGGTCACGAAGGTAGGCTAGCGTGGGTCACAACGGTCACCCAGCATGGGTCACGAAGGCCGGCTAGAGTGGGTCACAAAGGTCACCCAGCATGGGTCGCGAAGGCCGGCTAGCGTGGGTTGCAAAGGCCGTCCAGCGTGAGACGCGGAGGCCGGCTAGCGTGGGTCACAAAGGTCACCCAACATGGGTCACGAAGGCCGGCTAGCGTGGGTCACAAAGGCCGACCAGCGTGAGACGCGGAGGCCGGCTAGCGTGGGTCACAAAGGTCACCCAACATAGGTCGCGAAGGCCGGCTAGCGTGGGTAGCAAAGGTCACCCAGCATGGGTCTCGAAGGCCGGCTAGCGTGGGTCGCAAAGGTCGGCGAGCATGGGTCACGAAGGCCGGCTAGCGTGAGTCACAAAGGTCACCCAGCATGGGTCGCGAAGGCCGGCTAGCGTGGGTCGCAAAGGTCTGCGAGCATGGGTCACGAAGGCCGGCTAGCGTGGGTCGCAAAGGTCGGCGAGCATAGGTCGCGAAGGCCGGCGAGCGTGGGTCACAAAGGTCACCCAGCATGGGTCGCGAAGGCCGGCTAGCGTGGGTCCCAAAGGTCAGCGAGCATGGGTCACGAAGGCCGGATAGCGTGGGTCGCAAAGGTCGGCGAGCATAGGTCGCGAAGGCCGGCTAGCGTGGGTCCCAAAGGTCACCCAGTATGGGTCACGAAGGCCGGCTAGCGTGGGTCGCAAAGGTCACCCAGCATGGGTCACGAAGGCCGGCTAGCGTGGGTCACAAAGGCCGACCAGCGTGGGTCGCAAAGGTCACCCAGCATGGGTCACGAAGGCCGGCTAGCGTGGGTCGCAAAGGTCGGCGAGCATAGGTCACGAAGGCCGACTAGCGTGGGTCACAAAGGTCACCCAACATGGGTCGCGAAGGCCGGCTAGCGTGGGTCGCAAAGGTCACCCAGCATGGGTCGCGAAGGCCGTCTAGCGTGGGTCTCAAAGGTCACCCAGCATGGGTCACGAAGGCCGGCTAGCGCGGGTCGCAAAGGTCACCCAGCATGGGTCACGAAGGCCGGCTAGCGTGGGTCGCAAAGGTCGACCAGCGTGAGACGCGGAGGCTGGCTAGCGTGGGTCACAAAGGTCGGCGAGCATGGGTCACGAAGGCCGGCTAGCGTGGGTCACAAAGGCCGACCAGCGTGAGACGCGGAGGCCGGCTAGCGTGGGTCAGAAAGGTCAGCGAGCATGGGTCACGAAGGCCGGCTAGCGTGAGTCGCAAAGGTCAGCGAGCATGGGTCACGAAGGCCGACCAGCGTGGGTCACAAAGGTCGGCGAGCATGGGTCGCGAAGGCCGGCTAGCGTGGGTCGCAAAGGTCACCCAGCATGGGTCACGAAGGCCGGCTAGCGTGGGTCACAAAGGTCACCCAGCATGGGTCACGAAGGCCGGCCAGCGTGGGTCGCAAAGGTCACCCAGCATGGGTCACGAAGGCCGGCTAGCGTGGGTCGCAAAGGTCGGCGAGCATGGGTCACGAAGGCCGGCTAGCGTGGGTCACAAAGGTCACCCAGCATGGGTCACGAAGGCCGGCTAGCGTGGGTCACAAAGGTCACCCAGCATGGGTCACGAAGGACGGCTAGCGTGGGTCGCAATGGCCGACCAGCGTGAGACGTGGAGGCCGGCTAGCGTGGGTCACAAATGTCACCCAACATGAGTCACGAAGG
The DNA here is from genome assembly GCF_047496885.1 of Scyliorhinus torazame. Lineage (NCBI taxonomy): Eukaryota > Metazoa > Chordata > Chondrichthyes > Carcharhiniformes > Scyliorhinidae > Scyliorhinus > Scyliorhinus torazame. The sequence goes on along the minus strand of NC_092714.1, from coordinate 72,374,524 downwards.
CCGGCTAGCGTGGGTCGCAAAGGTCGGCGAGCATGGGTCACGAAGGCCGGCTAGAGTGGGTCACAAAGGTCACCCAGCATGGGTCGCGAAGGACGGCTAGCGTGGGTCGTAATGGCCGACCAGCGTGAGACGTGGAGGCCGGCTAGCGTGGGTCACAAAGGTCACCCAACATGGGTCATGAAGGCCGGCTAGCGTGGGTCGCAAAGGTCGGCGAGCATGGGTCACGAAGGCTGGCTAGCGTGTGTCACAAAGGTCACCCAGCATGGGTCGCGAAGGCCGGCTAGCGTGGGTCGCAAAGGTCGGCGAGCATGGGTCACGAAGGCCGGCTAGCGTGGGTCAGAATGGTCACCCAGCGTGAGACGCGGAGGCCGGCTAGCGTGGGTCGCAAAGGTCTGCGAGCATGGGTCACGAAGGCCGGCTAGCGTGGGTCGCAAAGGTCGGCGAGCATAGGTCGCGAAGGCCGGCAAGCGTGGGTCACAAAGGTCACCCAGCATAGGTCGCGAAGGCCGGCTAGCGTGGGTCCCAAAGGTCGGCGAGCATGGGTCACGAAGGCCGGCTAGCGTGGGTCACAAAGGTCACCCAGCATAGGTCGCGAAGGCCGGCTAGCGTGGGTCACAAAGGTCTGCGAGCATGGGTCACGAAGGCCTGCTAGCGTGGGTTGCAAAGGTCACCCAGCATGGGTCACGAAGGCCGGCTAGCGTGGGTCGCAAAGGTCACCCAGCATGGGTCACGAAGGCCGGCTAGCGTGGGTCGCAAAGGTCACCCAGCATGGGTCACGAAGGCCGACCAGCGTGGGCACAAAGGTCGGCGAGCATGGGTCGCGAAGGCCGGCTAGCGTGGGTCACAAAGGTCACCCAGCATGGGTCGCGAAGGCCGGCTAGCGTGGGTCGCAAAGGTCGGCGAGCATGGGGCGCGAAGGCCGGCTAGCGTGGGTCGCAAAGGTCGGCGAGCATGGGTCACGAAGGCTGGCTAGCGTGGGTCACAAAGGTCACCCAGCATGGGTCACGAAGGCCGGCTAGCGTGGGTCACAAAGGCCGACCAGCGTGAGACGCAGAGGCCGGCTAGCGTGGGTCGCAAAGGTCGGCGAGCATGGGTCGCGATGGCCGGCTAGCGTGGGTCACAAAGGTCACCCAGCATGGGTCGCGAATGCCGGCTAGCGTGGGTCGCAAAGGTCAGCGAGCATGGGTCACGGAGGCCGGCTAGCGTGGGTCACAAAGGTCGACCAGCGTGAGACGCGGAGGCCGGCTAGCGTGGGTCACAAAGGTCGGCGAGCATGGGTCACGAAGGCCGGCTAGCGTGGGTCACAAAGGCCGACCAGCGTGAGACGCGGAGGCCGGCTAGCGTGGGTCACAAAGGTCAGCGTGCATGGGTCACGAAGGCCGACCAGCGTGGGTCACAAAGGTCGGCGAGCATGGGTCGCGAAGGCCGGCTAGCGTGGGTCGCAAAGGTCAGCGTGCATGGGTCACGAAGGCCGGCTAGTGTGGGTAACAAAGGTCGGCGAGCATGGGTCGCGAAGGCCGGCTAGCGTGGGTCGCAAAGGTCACCCAGCATGGGTCACGAAGGCCGACTAGCGTGGGTCGCAAAGGTCAGCGAGCATGGGTCACGAAGGCCGGCTAGCGTGGGTCACAAAGGTCACCCAGCATGGGTCACGAAGGCCGGCTAGCGTGGGTCGCAAAGGTCGGCGAGCATGGGTCACGAAGGCCGGCTAGCGTGGGTCACAAAGGTCACCCAGCATGGGTCACGAAGGCCGACTAGCGTGGGTCGCAAAGGTCGGCGAGCATGGGTCACGAAGGCCGGCTAGCGTGGGTCACAAAGGTCACCCAGCATGGGTCACGAAGGCCGGCTAGCGTGGGTCACAAAGGTCACCCAGCATGGGTCACGAAGGCCGGCTAGCGTGGGTCGCAAAGGTCGGCGAGCATGGGTCACGAAGGCCGGCTAGCGTGGGTCACAAAGGTCACCCAGCATGGGTCACGAAGGCCGGCTAGCGTGGGTCGCAAAGGTCGGCGAGCATGGGTCACGAAGGCCGGCTAGCGTGGGTCACAAAGGTCACCCAGCATGGGTCACGAAGGCCGACTAGCGTGGGTCACAAAGGTCACCCAGCATGGGTCACGAAGGCTGACTAGCGTGGGTTGCAAAGGTCGGCGAGCATGGGTCACGAAGGCCGGCTAGCGTGGGTCACAAAGGTCACCCAGCATGGGCCACGAAGGCCGGCTAGCGTGGGTCACAAAGGTCACCCAGCATGGGTCGCGAAGGCCGGCTAGCGTGGGTCACAAAGGCCAACCAGCGTGAGACGCGGAGGCCGGCTAGCGTTGGTGGCAAAGGTCACCCAGCAAGGGTCACGAAGGCCGGCTAGCGTAGGTCACAAAGGTCGGCGAGCATGGGTCACGAAGGCCGGCTAGCGTGGGTCACAAAGGTCACCCAGCATGGGTCACGAAGGCCGGCTAGCGTGGGTCGCAAAGGTCACCCAGCATGGGTCACGAAGGCCGGCTAGCGTGGGTCGCAAAGGTCGGCGAGCATGGGTCACGAAGGCCGGCTAGCGTGGGTCGCAAAGGTCGGCGAGCATGGGTCACGAAGGCCGGCTAGCGTGGGTCGCAAAGGTCACCCAGCATGGGTCACGAAGGCCGGCTAGCGTGGGTCACAAAGGTCACCCAGCATGGGTCACGAAGGCCGGCTAGCGTGGGTCGCAAAGGTCGGCGAGCATGGGTCACGAAGGCCGGCTAGCGTGGGTCACAAAGGTCACCCAGCATGGGCCACGAAGGCCGGCTAGCGTGGGTCACAAAGGTCACCCAGCATGGGTCGCGAAGGCCGGCTAGCGTGGGTCACAAAGGCCAACCAGCGTGAGACGCGGAGGCCGGCTAGCGTTGGTGGCAAAGGTCACCCAGCAAGGGTCACGAAGGCCGGCTAGCGTAGGTCACAAAGGTCGGCGAGCATGGGTCACGAAGGCCGGCTAGCGTGGGTCACAAAGGTCACCCAGCATGGGTCACGAAGGCCGGCTAGCGTGGGTCACAAAGGTCGGCGAGCATGGGTCGCGAAGGCCGGCTAGCGTGGGTCACAAAGGTCACCCAGCATGGGTCGCGAAGGCCGGCTAGCGTGGGTCGCAAAGGTCAGCGAGTATGGGTCGCGAAGGCCGGCTAGAGTGGGTCACAAAGGTCACCCAGCATGGGTCGCGGAGGCCGGCTAGCGTGGGTCACAAAGATCAGCGAGTATGGGTCGCGAAGGCCGGCTAGAGTGGGTCACAAAGGTCACCCAGCATGGGTCGCGGAGGCCGGCTAGCGTGGGTCACAAAGATCAGCGAGTATGGGTCGCGGAGGCCGGCTAGCGTGGGTCACAAAGATCAGCGAGTATGGGTCGCGGAGGCCGGCTAGCGTGGGTCACAAAGATCAGCGAGTATGGGTCGCGAAGGCCGGCTAGCGTGGGTAGCAAAGGTCACCCAGCATGGGTCGCGGAGGCCGGCTAGCGTGGGTCACAAAGGTCGACCAGCGGGAGACGCGGAGGCCGGCTAGCGTGGGTCACAAAGGTCGGCGAGCATGGGTCACGAAGGCCGGCTAGCGTGGGTCACAAAGGTCGACCAGCGTGAGACGCGGAGGCCGGCTAGCGTGGGTCGCAAAGGTCAGCGAGCATGGGTCACGAAGGCCGACCAGCGTGTGTCGCAAAGGTCACCCAGCATAGGTCACGAAGGCCGGCTAGCGTGGGTCACAAAGGTCGGCGAGCATGGGTCACGAAGGCCGGCTAGCGTGGGTCACAAAGGTCGACCAGCGTGAGACGCGGAGGCCGGCTAGCGTGGGTCGCAAAGGTCAGCGAGCATGGGTCACGAAGGCCGACCAGCGTGTGTCGCAAAGGTCACCCAGCATAGGTCACGAAGGCCGGCTAGCGTGGGTCACAAAGGTCACCCAGCATGGGTCGCGAAGGCCGACCAGCGTGTGTCGCAAAGGTCACCCAGCATGGGTCGCGAAGGCCGGCTAGCGCGGGTCGCAAAGGTCACCCAGCATGGGTCACGAAGGCCGGCTAGCGTGGGTCACAAAGGTCACCCAGCATGGGTCGCGAAGGCCGACCAGCGTGGGTCACAAAGGTCACCCAGCATAGGTCACGAAGGCCGACCAGCGTGGGTCACAAAGGTCGGCGAGCATGGGTCACGAAGGCCGACCAACGTGTGTCGCAAAGGTCACCCAGCATGGGCCGCGAAGGCCGGCTAGCGTTGGTCGCAAAGGTCACCCAGCATGGGTCACGAAGGCCGGCTAGCGTGGGTCGCAAAGGTCACCCAGCATGGGTCGCGAAGGCCGGCTAGCGTGGGTCACAAAGGTCACCCAGCATGGGTCGCGAAGGCCGGCTAGCGTGGGTCGCAAAGGTCACCCAGCATGGGTCGCGAAGGCCGGCTAGCGTGGGTCGCAAAGGTCACCCAGCATGAGTCGCGAAGGCCGGCTAGCGTGGGTCACAAAGGTCACCCAGCATGGGTCGCGAAGGCCGGCTAGCATAGGTCGCAAAGGTCACCCAGCGTGGGTTGCGAAGGCCGGCCAACATAGGTCGCAAAGGTCACCCAGCGTGGGTCGCAAAGGTCGGCTAGCGTGGGTCACAAAAGTCAGCCTGTTGGCAAAAGTGGTTTGTGGAAAAAAGTTTGAAGAACAATGTGTTAAACAGTGACCAGGGAGACAGCCTGGTTTGCTGCTCGCAGTGACCTCCACCTGCAACTCCTGCTGCCAACCTCAGCAGCGCTCACAGGAAAGCTGCTTCAGGGAATTGAGAAGAGGCGGTGGGCGGGAAATGTGTTTGCGGAAGGAATGCTTGACCTCTGCTAATCCGACACGGTGCTGTGGAGGCAGACGGGTAATTTATCCGACAGGATTTATCGATCGGTTTTATTCTTCCCGCCCTTATCTGCTGCTGCTGAGCTACATGCTGCATTCGGGCGGTGTGGTAGTCACCGCGAGTAGTATATTACATGTATTACGGCACTGCCCGTATAGTAGAGGTACATGGGTAAATCCCTGCCTGCTGGCTCCGCCCAGTAGGCGGTGTATAAATGTGTGTGCTCGCCGGTGCTGCAGCCATTCTGGTTCCAGCTACAGGAGGCACAACATCTTTACTCAATAAAACCTTGATTATTCCACTACTCTCGTCTTTGTGGTAATTGATAGTGCATCAATTTATTGAGCAAAGTTTTTTTTAAACGATGGATCTCCGCATCAAGCCTGATCGCCTGCAGCTGAGCCCTCAAGCAGCCAACACTACGTCCGCCTTCGACCACTGGCTAGTCTGCTTCGAAAGCTACCTCAGGACAGCCGCTGAAGAACCCTCGGACTCGCAGAAGCTCCAAGTCCTCTATTCACGGGTGAGCCCTGACATTCTTCCCTCATCCGGGATGCGCCCACTTACTCCGAAGCGATGGAGCTCCTGAAGGGACACTATGTTCGACCAGTCAATCAAGTATACGCCAAGCACCTCCTGGCCACAAGACAGCAACTCCCCGGGGAGTATCTGGGCGATTTCTGGCGTGCCCTGCACATCCAAGGTAGGAACTGTGACTGCCAGGCAGTTTCGGCAGTTCAGCACACCGAACTTTTAATTCGAGACGCTTACGTTACGGGCATAAAGTCTGCGTACATCCGCCAGCGGCTACTGGAAGGGGCCACGCTTGATCTTGCGAGAACTAGGCAGCTCGCTAATTCGTTACAAGTGGCCTCCCGTAACATCCAGTCCTACGCCCCCGACTGCACGGCACCCTCATAGGCATTGTGGGCCCCACCAGCTGCCCACTCCAGCTCACCGCACGCCTGCGCCGCGCGGCAGCCAGCCAACTCTGGGGGGCCGAAGTGCTATTTTTGCAGGCAAAGCAAACACCCCAGGCAGCGCTGCCCGACACAGAGCGCGACCCGCAACGGCTGTGGGAAGTAAGGACACTTCGCTGCTGTTTGCCAGGCCCGGTCGGTCGCCGCTGTTTCCAGGCCCGGCGTTCCAACACTCCCTATGTGCGACCCACGGGTACTACCATTTTCCTCCTCACAAGCCACGTGCAGCCCGTGGGCGCCTCCATCTTCTTCACTGCAAGCCACGTGTGGCCCGTGGGTGCCGCCATCTTTGATATTGCCCGCCATGTGCGCCCCGTGGGCGCCACCACCTTAGGCGCCATTTTGGACGGCATCTCAGGGCCGCTGCTCGTCTGGCCGTTCATCACCTGCCGCTACCTCCACCACCGCTGACCAGCCTGGGACCTCCCAGCATCTGCCGCAACTTGTCTCGATCACCCTAGATCAGTCCCGGCCCCGCAACCTCGCGACCGCGACGATGACGATGAAGATCGATGGGCACGAGACAACCTGCCTTTTTGACTCCGGGAGCACAGAAAGCTTCATTCACCCCACTACGGTAAGATGCTGCGCCCTCACGGTACACCCCGTCACCCAGAAAATCTCCCTGGCCTCCGGATCCCATTCCGTGGAAATCCGGGGGTACTGTATCGCGACCCTCACCGTCCAAGGCGTAGAGTTCAGCAACTTCCGGCTCTACGTCCTCCCCCACCTCTTCGCTGCCCTGTTACTCGGCCTGGACTTTCAGTGCCATCTCCAAAGCCTAACCTTAAAATTCGGCGGACCCCTACTCCCCTCACCGTCTGCAGCCTCACGACCCTTAAGGTCGATTCACCTTTCCTGTTTGCAACCTCACCCCGGATTGCAAACCCGTCGCCACTGGGAGCAGACGGTACAGTGCCCAGGACAGGACCTTCATCAGGTCGGATATCCAACGGCTTCTGCGGGAGGGGTCATTGAGGCCAGCAATAGACCCTGGTGAGCTCAAGTGGTGGTAATAAAGACTGGGGAGAAGCACAGGATGGTCAATGACTACAGTCAGACCATCAATCGGTACACACAGCTCGACGTGTACCCCCTCCCATGCAGATCCGACATGGTCAATCAGATTGTGCAGTATCGGGTCTTTTCCACAGTGGACCTGAAGCCCGCCTACCACCAGCCTCCCATTTGCCCGGAGGACCGCCAATACGCTGCGTTCGAAGTAGATGGCCGCCTCTATCACTTCCTTAGGGTTCCCTTTGGCGTCACTAATGGGGTCTCGGTCTTCCAACGGGAAATGGATCGAATGGTTGACCGGTAAGACTGCAGGCCACCTTCCCGTACCTAGATAACATCATCATCTGCAGCCACGATCAGCAGGACCACGACGCAAACCTCCAAAAATTCCTCCATATCGCCAAACTCCTTAACCTCACATACAATAAGGAGAAATGTGTGTTCCGCACCAACCACTTAGCCATCCTTGGCTATGTCGTGGAAAATGGAGTCCTAGGGCCCGACCCCGACCGCATGCGCCCCCTCATGGAACTCCCACTCCTCCACTGCCCCAAGGCCCTGAAACGATGCTTGGGGTTTTTCTCCTACTATGCCCAGTGGGTCCCTAATTATGCAGACAAGGCCCGCCCACTCATTCAGTCCACAGTTTTTATCCTGACAGCTGAGGCCCGCCAGGCCTTCAACCGTATCAAGGCAGACATCGCCAAGGTCACGATGCACGCGATCAACGAGTCCCTCCCTTCCAGGTGGAGAGCAATGCATCAGACGTAGCTCTGGCCGCCACCCTCAACCAGGCGGGCATGCCCGTGGCCTTCTTTTCCCGCACCCTCCATGCCTCCGAAATTCGGCACTCCTCTGTCGAAAAGGAGGCCCAAGCCATTGTGGAGGCTGTGTGACATTGGCGGCATTACCTGGCCGGCAGGAGTTTCACTCTCCTCATTGACCAACGGTCGGTTGCTTTCATGTTTAGCAATACACAGTGGGGCAAGATCAAGAACGACAAGATCTTGAGGTGGAGGATTGAGCTCTCCACCTATAATTATGAGATCTTGTATCGCCCGGCGAAGCTCAACGAGCCCCCTGATGCCCTATCCCGCGGTATATGTGCCAGCGCACAAATAGACCGACTCCGGGCTCTCCACTATGACCTTTGCCACCTGGGGGTCACCCGGTTCTTCCGTTTCATCAAGGCCCGCAACCTGCCCTACTCCAGTGAGGAGGTCAGGACCGTCACCAGAGACTGCCAGGTCTGCGCAGAGTGCAAGCCGCACTTCTACCAGACAGTTAGAGTGCACCTGGTGAAGGCCTCCCGCCCCTTTGAGCGCCTCAGCGTGGATTTCAAAGGGAGCCTCCCCTCCACCGGCCGCAACACGTATTTTCTGAACGTGATTGATGAGTACTCCTGGTTTCCCTGGCATCTTCACACTGTTAGGTTTCCCCACCTCTGTTCACAGCGATCAGGGATCCTCTTTTATGAGCGATGAGCTGCGTCAGTTCCTGCTCAGCAAGGGCATTGCCTCGAGCAGGACGACCAGCTACAACCCCTGGGGAAACAGGCAGGTGGAGAGGGAGAACAGGACGGTCTGGAAGGCGATCCTGCTGGCCCTGCAGTCTAAAAATCTCCCGGTCTCCCGCTGGCTGGAGGTCTTCCCCGACACGCTCCACTCCATCCGGTCGCTCCTCTGCACTGCCACTAATGAGACCCCTCACAAAGGTGTGTTTGCCTTCCCCAGGAAGTCCACCTCCGGGGTCTCGCTCCCAACATGGCTGACAGTTCCTGGACCTGTCCTCCGTTGGAAGCATGTGCGGACCCATAAGTCGGACCCCTTGGTCGAAAAAGTCCACCTCCTGGACTTCCGGTGGCGGCTATGAGGGAGTAGGTCGCACATTTGGTGGCTCCTGTTTTGGTCGGACTTTTTGTAGTGCAACAATTGCTCACTCAAGTCGAGAAGAGATGAAATCAATCGAGGCTTTATTAAGCAAGACTTGTTCCCCAGCAGCTCAGTTACAGAATGCGGCTGCTGGGAGAACTCGAGCTCTTATACTCCGCATTCAGGGCGGAGCCAGCAGGAGGCAGATCCAACCAGGACCCGGGACCTGTCAGCCAATAGCCTCTCGGCTTCACAGGTACCATACTACCCCTAATACATACCACCACATTCACCCCTTGTTAAAAAAGAACCCGGCGGGGTGGTGGTTCGCATGGTGGTAGGGGTTTACAAGGCTGGTCCTGGAACTGATTTCGCACAGTGGCTATACATTTAGCCAGTGTTTAAACACGGCTGCCGAGTTTGCTGCATGGGGGCTGATTCGCAGACACTCCGGGGCGATCCGGAGCTCCATAGTCTTTTAAGTTTGCCTAATAAATTGTAGCGCAACAATTACTCACTCAAGTCGAGAAGAGATGAAATCAATCGAGGCTTTATTAAGCAAGACTTGTTCCCCAGCTGCTCAGTTACAGAATGCGGCTGTTGGGAGAACTCGAGCTCTTAGACTCAGCCTTGAGGGCGGAGCCAGCAGGCGGCAGATCCAACCAACACCCGGGACCTGTCAGCCAATAGCCTCTCGGCTTCACAGGTACCATACTACCCCTAATACATACCACCACACTTTTGAACCTTTTCCCCTGACCTTTTTGAGCTTTTGAGCGCGGAACTGGAAAGCAATAGTACTCAGGCACTGGACCCATACAGAATTGTATGGACCTAAGAAGCTGGAGGGACTGTAAACAGCAGAAGAGGTGGTCGAATAAGGGCACAGTGGAGGCTGTGAGAGAGACCAGCATGGCTGGTGTTCAGAGCAAGGAGCTGACAGCCCAGCCCACAATGGAGCAGCTGCTGCAGACTATGCAGGAGGGCTTTTTGGCTTTGAAGCGTGACAACTTGGAGCTGCTTCAGAAGTCGATTGACTGGATGGGAAAAAGGCGGATGATCAGGCTGAGAAGTTCCAGCAGTTGGAGAAGTCAGTGGAGGAGCAGGCTGACTTTCAAACGGGGGCGAATGTGGAGATTCGGAGGCTGAGAGATCAGCAAAAAGTGCTTCTGGAAAGGCTGGAGGACCTGGACAACAGATCTCGCCAGCAGAACGTGAGAATCGTGGACCTCCCGGAGGGGGCAGAGGGGCTGGACGCTGCCGCATATGTAGAGGGTATGTTTCAGAAGTTGCTGGGGAACGAGGTGTTCCCGCGCCCGCCGGTGGTGGACAGGGCACACAGAGTGCAGGTGAGGCAGCCGCGACAAGGGGGTCCCCCACGAGCGATGGTGGTACGCTTTCACAGGTACCTGGACAAGGAACGGGTGCTGCAATGGGCAAAGAGCACACAAAGCTGTATTTGGGACAATACCACCCTCCGTGTGTACCAGGATTTGAGCGCTGAGGTGGCCAGGAGGAGGGGAGGCTACAGGCAGGTGAAGGAGATACTGTATAAAAACAAGGTGAAATTCGGGCTGCTTTTTCCGGCGCGACTGTGGGTCACGTATAAGGGTCAGCACCACTATTTTGAGGACCCCGAAGAGGCGATGGACTTCGTTAAGAAGCCAGGGCTGGCCCTGAGCTGAGGACATTTGGACTCATGTTAGAGCTTTTAAGTATATGTGGTGTCTCTCCCATTTTGGGATGTATTTTTTTTTATTGTTTTTTGCGTGCTTTTTGCGTGGTGTACCTGAATGTTTATTTTTTGGGCTCTTTGCTTAGTTGGAGTTTGGCTGGGGGAAATTAATAAAGAAAACAGTTAAAAGGGTTGGGTTAAAATGGATGCTTCAGGGGAACTTTGTGCAATTTTTTTCTATGTCTGTATGGGAAGGACTGAGAGTGCCTGTTATTTCTAATCTCTTTTTTTCCTGTTTAACTTGAATTGTGCTATTGTGGGGGTTGTTTCTGACTTGTATAGAGTGTTTGCTTAAGTCGGGCTGATCTGGGGAAGTGATGTGGAGGGGTCGGAGGGGGAGGGGTGACTGGGAACAATCGGTGGGAGACGGGCTGGAGCCGAGGCTGGGAGCCCCAGGCTAGCTGAGTGCCGCTAGTCAACGGGAGCCGAGGTGGGGGGGCGTGGGGGGGGTGTCCATATAGTTAGATTAGAGCAGGGGTTAGGTGGTAGGATGGTGTTGCTGGGGGGGGGGGTTGTTCTGCTGACGGGGATGGAAACTGGGCATGGCAACAGTGAGGAGGTCATGGGTGGAGCCGGCCAGGGAGCGGGCCAGAGGAAGAACGACACATGGCTGGGGGGCTGGCCAAGGAAAGGGGATGGCTGACCGGCAAAGGGGGCGGCAAAGTGCCCCCAACTCCCAACCAGGCTGATCACCTGGAATGTTAGAGGGTTAAACGGGCCAGTGAAGAGGGCGCGTGTGTTTGCACATCTGCAAGTTCTGAAGGCGGACATAGTCTTGTTGCAGGAGACGCACCTGAAAGTGGCAGACCAGGTTAGGTTAAGGAAGGGCTGGGTTAGTCAGGTCTTTCATTCGGGGCTGGACTCTAAGCCGAGGGGGGTTGTGATCCTTAATCAAAAGGTACAATTTGAGGTGGAGGGCAGTCGAGGATGGCGGTGGCAGGTTCGTTATGGTGAGGGGTAAGCTCGAAGGGGTGCGAGTAGTCCTGGTCAGTGTGTATGCCCCTAATTGGGACGATGTGGATTTTATTAGGAGGATGCTAGGGAAGATCCCCGACTTGGATTCGCGTAACTTGATCTTTAATACAGTCCTGGATCCGAGCCTGGACCGGTCATGCTCAAGAACGGGCAGGTTGCCAGAGTTGGCAAAGGAACTGAGAGGGATCTTGGAGCAAATGGGGGGAGCAGATCCTTGGAGGTTTAGCTGGCCGACGGCGAGGGAGTTCTCAAACTACTCCCACGTCCACAAGGTGTATTCCCGAATTGACTACTTTGTTGTGAGTAGGGACCTGCTGGCCGGAATGGTGGGGGCAGAATATTCGGCAATTGCCATATCAGACCATGCTCCGCACTGGGTAGACCTGCAGTTTAGTAAGGACAGCTTTCAGCGCCCACCATGGAGGCTGGAAGTTGGATTACTCGCGGACGAGGCGGTGTGCGAGAGGCTGAGGAAATGCATGCAGAATTACCTGCAGGTGAACGATACTGGAGAAGTCTCGGCAGCGGTGCTCTGGGAGGCACTGAAGGCAGTGGTGAGAGGGGAGCTGATTTCAATCCGGGCGTACAGGGACAGGACAGATAGGGCAGAGACTGACCGACTGATTAAGGAAATTCTACGGACGGACAGGAGTTACACGGAATCCCCAAGGCCAGTTACTCAGGAAACGACAGAGGCTGCAGGCCGAATTTTGGGTGCTGACTACAGGCAAGGCAGTAGAGCAGCTTAGAAAGGTAAAAGGCGCGACTTATGAGCGTGGGGAGAAGGCCAGTAGAATGCTTGCACAGCAACTAAGGAAGAGGGAAGCAGCCAGGGAAATAGGGAGGGTAGTGGATGGGGAGGGTAATCTAGTGGGTGATCCAGCAGGGCTGAACAAGGTCTTTAGGGACTTTTATAGGAAGCTGTACACTTCGGAACCACCCGGGGGACCGGGGGGGGGGGGGGATGGGCGATTCCTGGACGGACTGCCCTTCCCAAGAGTGGGGAGAGGGTTGGTGGACGGACTGGGGGCCCTGGTCAGGATCAAAGAGGTGTTGGGGGGCCTGAAGGTCATGCAGTCGGGTAAAGACCCGGGGCCGCATGGGTATCCGGTGGAATTTCACAAAACATTTGCCGGGATAGTGGGGCCGGTGCTGGCCAGGACCTTTAACGAGGCAAGAGACAGAGGGAGTTTACCCCCGACGATGTCGCAGGCCACCATCTCGCTCATTCTGAAACGGGATAAGGACCGGAGGCTTGTGGGTCATACAGGCCGATCTCTTTGGTCAACGGAGACGCCAAGTTACTGACCAAGATCTTGGCGACTGGAATTGAGGACTGTGTCCCGGATGTAATTGGGGAGGACCAAACCGGGTTTGTAAAGGGGAGGCAGCTGGTGGCCAACCGAAGAAGGCTGCTCAACGTGATTATGATGCTCCCGGAGGGTAGGGAGGTAGAGATAGTCGTAGCCATGGATGCTGAAAAGGCTTTTGACCGGGTCGAGTGGGATTATCTGTGGGAGGTACTAGGACGGTTCAGGTTCGGGGCGGGGTTCATTGATACACAATCAATACTCTTGAGTCCACGTGGAGTCATATCGATTCAGCTTTAATCAGAGAGAACTGTACCCAGCAGCGAAGTTACAGACGTGAAGGCTGCTGGGACGGCATTGGTTCTTATACCCCGCCTCTCAGGGCGGGGCTATGTACATTGCCCAATGGTAGACCCCGCGGTCTAGCCAATGGTCATTCCTCTCTCTGGTACCGCAATACCTGGTATTACCACATTCATCGACTGGGTTAGGCTATTGTATCAGCCCCGGAGGCGAGTGTAAGGACGAACAGGACGACATCGGACTACTTTAGACTGCACCGTGGAACAAGACAGAGCTGCCCTCTCTCCCCACTGCTATTTGCGCTGGCCATAGAGCCGCTGGCAATTGCACTGAGAGCTTCTAGGGGCTGGAAAGGGTTGGTCCGGGGGGGAGTGGAACATGGAGTCTCGTTATACGCGGATGATCTGCTGTTATATGTATCGGACCCAATGGTGGGGATAGACGGTATTATGGCAATCCTGAGGGAATTTGGCCGGTTCTCCGGATACAAACTGAAGATGGCTAAGAGCGAGTTGTTTGTAATTCAGGCGAGGGGGCAGGAGAGTAGGCTGAAGGGGTTGCCGTTCAGGCTGGTGGGGGAGAGTTTCCGATATTTGGGGATTCAGGTGGCACAGGACTGGGGCGGGCTGCATAAGCTCAAACTGTCCCGACTGGTGGAACGAGTGAGGGAGGAGGTCCGGAGGTGGGATGCGTCCTCCCACTGGTTCCACTCAGGGGTGACGAAGATGAGGACAACACGCTCCCGGAGTCACAGGTGACCACCATGTATTACGGCACTGCCCGTATAGTAGAGGTACATGGGTAAATCCCTGCCTGCTGGCTCCGCCCAGCAGGCGGAGTATAAATGTGTGTGCTCACCGGTGCTGCAGCCATTCTGGTTCCAGCTACAGGAGGCACAACATCTTTGCTCAATAAAACCTCGATTATTCCACTACTCTCGTCTTTATGGTTATTGATAGTGCATCGGGGGGCGGGGGGGGGGGGGGGGGGAGGAGGAGGTGCAAAGAGGATGATTTGAAATTAAATGCCATCCATTCATTTTTTAAAAGTTATTCATTTGATAAATGAAGCAATTCCGGGGCATTCACCTCCTTACAGTGTTGTTACCTTGCATATCACGGAGGTTTCAAAGGCATTTTATTATCTATCTAGCCCGCCCCCAGGCAGTCGAGGCCACGTCGAATGTAGGCCCCGATGGTGAGAAATGAAATGTCACCGTTCTGCTCTGCAGCCTGCAGAGAAATTCCGTCCCAGTTTAACAACTGAGATATGCAGAGGAGGGGGGAGTGGGGGGGAGCTGCTAAATTTGTGGATGCTATTTCAGAGTCTCAGGCAATGATTCTCTCCTGCAGCCCAGGGACATATTACCAAGGTGACAGCACGTCTCCAAAGAATTTTCCCCCAAACATTTGAAGGCTGGCCAAAAAAAACAGGGAAAGGGGGAACATTTCTGGGAATCGTGAGCCAGATTTGTATTTTCAGACTATATATTGTACCTGCTCCAATGTGTGTGTACGCTGATACATATTTATTAAACTTTTCAAAAATAATTATGTATGGACGATGTCCGTGGTTGTTTTATTAATCCCAGGCTGGCATTTGGGTCACTGGGTTGCAGGTCGCAAACTCAGACTGACCCCTGAGTGCATGCAGTGATGTAAAATGAAATCAGCAGGTCTGAGGGCGGAGGAGAGGGTAAATCAATAGGGGGGAGGGGACGAGGCAAATGCTCACAGGAAAAGGAAAACAGTGAAATGGGAGCAGTTTGTGGCGGGTTTGGCATCATATCAGAGGGGAGCGAGTCCAGGCAGTGATTCACAATAGTCTCTAATGACTTGAGACCAGTTACATAGCCAGCGCAAACCCAGCATGCAGCAATTCCCACAAGACTGATGTGACATTATGAACGACTACTGTCAACCTTATTAACCTCCCCAGTTGCCCTTTCTGAGTGGTAAACACGTCACTCTTTTTCTATCAATCTACAAATTAGGATTTTCAACCGGGTGACTTGGTCTGTATTATTCCGATAAAAATTGATGCGAGTACAGAAATGACCCAACTTCAGCTGTTATTTTTATTTTTCAACATGTGTTCAGACGTGGATCGCAGAATGCTTACAGCGTACTTGGAATCTGGTCAGGAGTGATGTCTGCACATTGTAAAGCAGCAGACGCCTGCTGTTCATACGTACTCAGCTCTGAAAATTCAGCTGACAGCATTACCTTCAGAACAACTTCCCTGTTGCTCTGCTCAAGGTCATGTCAGCAACATTTATTCAGCTGATTGCTTGCCTCGCCAAATCATATTTTCCATGCCGGCTGCCTTGCTTTAGATTTCTAGCTTCTTGGAAATTAAACGTCTACCATCAGCTCTGACATTGAAGAAACTTTTAAAGGAAGTAATATGCTTCCAAATAATATGTTTATTTCACAAAATCTTATTATCAGTGAAGCTTTTGTGTCTTTCATAGCATAATGAGAATGTTACTGAATTACGGAGCATAATTTTTAAGGAAAAATGAAGAGCAAACTAATATCCTTCATTATTATTCAGCAGTCTTGGATGAAACATGAACAAAAGAGCTGAATTTCAGAGGTGAGGTGAGAGTGACTGCCCTTGACATCAAGGCAGCATTTGACTGAGTATGGCATCTAGGAGTCCTAGCAACAGGGAAGTCAATGTAAATGGGGGGGGGGGGGGGGGGTAACTCTGGTTGGAACCCTAGCTATCACAAAGGAAGATGGTTGTGGTAGTTGGAGATCAATACTCTCAGTTCTAGGACATCACTGCAGGAGTCGCTCAGGGTAGTGTCCTGGGCCCAACCATCATCAGCTGCTTCATCAATGGCCTTCCATCCATCATAAGGTCAGAAGGAGGGATGTTCGTTAATGATTGCACAATGTTCAGCGCCATTAGCAACTCCTGAGATAATAAAGCAGTCCATATCCAAATGTAGCAAGACCCAGACAATATCCAGGCTTGGGTTGACAAATAACAAGTTACATTTGTGCCACAGAAGTGCCAGGCAATAACTATCTCCTACAAGAGAGAATCAAACTATCGCCCCTTGATATTCAGTGGTTATACCATCGCTGAATTCCCCACAATAATCATCCTGGTGTTCCCATTAATCAGAGATGGAACTGGACTAGCCATATAAATGCTGTATTTATGGATTGCAGCAGTTCCAAAAGACATCTCAAGGGCAATTAGGATGGGCAATAAATATTGGCCTAGCCAGCAACACCCACATCCTGCAAATTAATTTTAAAAAGACTTAGATTTTTCATAACAAGAAAAGATAGTTTTCATACTGAACAAATGCCAACCATCTAGGACAAATGCACAGGGATATTTTATTTATAGAACAGGGATGTTTTATTTTGAAAAGGGCGGCATGGTGGCACATTGGTTAGCACTGCTGCCTCACAGCGCCACGACCCGGGTTAAATTCCGGCCTTGGGCGACGGTCTATGTAGAGTTTGCACTTTCTCCCCATGTTTATGTGGGTTTCCGCCAACTGCTCCAGTTTCCTCCCACAGTCCAAAGATGTGCAGGTTAGGTGGATTGGCCATTCTAAATTGCCCCCTAGTGTCCAAAAGGTTAGGTGCGGTTACAGGGATAGGGTGGGGCGTAGGCCTAGGTCAGGTGTGCTTTCAGAGGGTAGGTGTGGATTTGATGGGTCAATTGGCCTCCTTCTGCACTGTTGGGATTATATGATTCTAACTCTATTGCTAGACTATATTTTAGTAGCTATAACAAGTTAACATTATATCCAAATGACTTATGTTGATTTGTTCATTGGTAATACCTTTATAGCTATTTGTACATGTGAAGTCATTTTAAATACATTTTTGGGTTTATAGGGGTTGTGTAAGATCCCATTTATTGCCCATCCCTAGTTGCTTTTAAGAAAGTGACGATGGACAATGTTGAAATGCTGCAGTCCATGTGGTGCAGATGTTCTCACAAAGCTGTTAAGTAGACTTTGAGCCTATCCAAGGCAGGATAGCGTGTGACTTGGAGGGGAACTCAGAGGTGATGACGTTCCCATGCAAGTGCAGTCCTTGTCCTTATTGGTGCAAATTATGGGTTTGGAAAATCTTTCCAAAACAACCATTGATACGTTGCTGTCATGCACCTTGTCGTTCAGACCTGGACAATGTATGGCACCGGGTCATATCAGATCTGCAGCAGCTTCTAACTTGGCCTGCAGAAGCACCTAAAATGCACTGACAAACATATGCCAAGTGCACGTGCGCAACTGCTCCTGGCACTTAGTCAGTTGGTGCTGACAGCTGTGAAAATAAAATGCATCAAGGGGAGAGAATGGCTTGGTGGTAATGTAAGTGGACGAGAGACACAAATGCTCAGACTAATCCTCTGGGAAGATGTTGGAATTGAAATTGTAATGAACAAATCTGGAATTGAAAGCTAGTCTCAGTAATGGTGACCATGAAACTATCATCCATTGTTGTAAAAAACCATCAGGTTCACTCATGCCCTTTTAGGGAAGGACATCTGCCATCCTCCCCTGGTCTGGCCTACATGTGACTTCACAACGTGGTTGACTCTTAACTACCCCCTGAAATGGCTTAGCAAGACGCTCAGTTAGGCATGGGCAACAAATGTGCTAGCCTGCCAGTGACACTGACATCCTGTTAAAAAAACATTAAAAAATCTGACCCATGGAGATCCTCAAAGGAAGTACTTCATGGCCAATGGAAGTACTTCCGGGTAAGCTGTTCAAAAAAAGAAAATGCTGGAAAAACTCAGCAGATCTGGCAGCATCTGTGGAGAGAGAGACAGTGTTAACACTTCAACTGCAATATGCGTCTTCTTTGGAACAGGTAAGCTGGAGCTGGTAGTGACCTGAGACTGGCAGCGTGTTTTCCTTGGAGGGTTCGGCAGCCATGTTAAAACAGATGAGTGAAGGTGCTTGTGGAGCAGCACAAGATTGTACATTTGAGATTGCTAATTAGATTGCTGCAGTTTTCGTTTGTCTTTTGGTTTTGCAAGACTGTAATTTCGAAACTTCAATTTAATTGGTACTTAGGTTTTAATACTCTTAATGAAAAGTCAAGTGAACTCATGGATTGTACACATGGTAGCCGTATTGCACTGGTGGTCGAGGGAATGGATGTTTAATGTGGTGCGATCAAATGGAGGGTTTTATGGCGGATTGGGTTGAATTTCCTGATTGTAATTTCAGCAACTGGCGATGGAGCATTGCACTCCTGACTACAACTGTTGGTGTCCTGGGCACTCTCTGCCTCCACCATCTGCTCCAACAAGTATGATGTGCCACCACTGTGCACTACCAATTGAGCCAACAGGCTATTGCCCACTGACATGCCAGTATCTGTGCTGGTGCTTCGTGATGAGAGGGTGTGTTGTGGGTACATCTTCCATTGTCGCCTGCTCCAGTGTCAATGGAGCATTGTCAGCCTCTGGTGGATGGCTCATCGGGGGGGAGGAGGGTGAAAACAATCAGTCAGAACTATTAATCATATCACACAGTCATTTTCTACAACATGCTGCCCAATGTGACTGGTATCATTGGAGCAGCGGCTAGCAGGAGAGAGGCCACTCAACCAAAGCCAGGGGCAAGCCAGGCTCAGAGCTGAGAGAGAGGGGGTTGGGCAGCAACCGGATTGGATGGTGAGGTCGGGGAAGAGCAGAGGCAGCAACAGTAGAATAATGGGGAGGAGGAGAGCGGGAGGTGAGACACAGGCGAGTCACGGGACAGAGAGAAAAAGGAAAGGAGGTCGGGGAGGGGAATGGTGGGAGGAAGGGGTGGGGTGAAGACACACAAAAAGAATGTGAGGGAAAAGCAGAAGGGATAAAGTTGCAGTGGACTAGTCCAATGGCAACCCAAGGCCCAAACCAAACATAAATAGACGCATGTAAATATGTGTTTTGGTCATATTGGGGAATGTAAAATTGGTATGTCGACTAAAAGAGGCTCACGGCCACAGTTGTAGTGAAGACACTTGCTGGGCAGCACGGTGGCACAGTGGTTAGCACTGCTGCATCACAGCTCCAGGGACCCAGGTTCAATTCCAGTCTCGGTGACTGTGTGGAGTTTACCCTTTCTCCCCGTGACTGCGTGGGTTTCCTCCGGGTGCTCCGGTTTCCTCCCAAAGTTCAAAGAAGTGCAGATAGGTAGATTGGCCATGCTAAATTGCCCCTTAGTATCCAAAACGTTAGGTGGGGTTATGGGTATAGGGTGGAGTTATGGGCTTAAGTAGGGTGCTCTTCCCAAGGGCCGGTATAGCCCAGATGGGCCAAATGGCCTCCTTCTGCTCTGTAAATTCTATGATTCTATGAATATATGTGTTGGTTTTTTGGCGCGGTTTTCTACTTTGTAATTTATAAATTATTAGATATAAAATATGAAAACTCATTAAAAACATTTTCAAAAAGAAGAGAGAGCAGAGGCCTGGCCAGATAGCCAGCAGCAACAACCAGGCAGCCAGCCAGGAGCTGGTGTCAGTCATTTTTCTTCCTGATTGATTGCAGTGTCTTTTATGCTACCTGGCTTGCCTTGACCATCCATCAGCATCACGGCTTTCCCAAAAATGATTGCCAGCAGCCAGTTCCTCTGGTTGGATTTTCGCAGTGAACTCTGGCTCATCCTCACACCGATTCTTTTCACAATTTCCGAAGAATATCTCCCTAACAACTCATAAGCCTCCTTTAATTTGTCACTGCTTTTGAGCGGCTGCGTTTGCTTAAGGAAGTTTCTCTTCACAAAAGATTCTGAAGACTTATTCGAGAATCGTTGAAATGAAGACAGATCATCCCCAGTCAATATGGAGAGAATCTGGAAATCAAAAACGCAGGAAGTTGGAGGTGAATCAAGAGGGCGAAGCTCGGCACTTTACTTTAAAAGGTTTGAAGTATTGAGCAGTGCCCAAACTGCACATTTATCCTCTTTTTTTAAACATATGTTTATTCAAAATTTTTCCAATAAATCTTTACAAAACACTCCAGAAAGGAAAGAAAATATACAAAAGAGAAATAAAAAGGGCATTACGCCAACACACAAAGCAACTTAATCCTCTCACCATTAAACTATCTAACAAACTAAGAACAAAAATGGGGCAAACGCCCCTTAAATAAACCAAAACAAGAAACCCCCCCCCAGGTTGCTGCTGCCATTGACCTCCACCTAACGTTCCGCGAGAAAGTCTAGGAACCGTTGCCACCGCCTGGAGAACCCCTGCACAGACCCTCTCAAGGCAAACTTTATCTTCTCCAACCTGAGAAACCCCGCCATGTCATTGATCCAAGCCTCTACGCTTGGGGGCTTCGCGTCCCTCCAATTAGTAAGATCCTTCTCTGGGCTACCAAAGCGGCAAAGGCCAGAACTCCGGCCTCTTTCGGCTCCTGCACTCCCGGCTCATCTGACACCCCAAATATTGCTAACCCCCAGCTCGGTTTTACCCGAGTATCCAAGACTCTGGACACAGCCCTTGCGAAGCCCCTCCAAAACCCCTCAAGCGCTGGACACGCCCAGAACATATGGGCGTGATTTGCTGGGCTCCCTGAACACCTCACACACCTGTCCTCTACCCCAAAAACCTTACACATCCTCGCCCATGTCATATGCGCCCTGTGCACCACTTTAAACTGGATCAGGCTGAGCCTGGCACAAGACGAGGAGCAGTTTCCCCTGCCCAGGGCGTCAGCCCACAGGCCTTCACCCAGCTACTCCTCCCACTTGCCCTTCAGCTCCTCCACCGAGGCTTCCTCTACCTCATGCAGCTCCTGGTAAATCGCCGAGACCTTACCCTCTCCGACCCACACACCCGAAATCACCCTGTCCTGTATCCTCCGGGCAGGCAGCAGCGGAAATTCCCCTACCTGCCTCCTCACAAACGCCCTAACCTGCATATACCTGAAGGCATTTCCTGGAGGTAACCCAAATTTCTCCTCCAGCGCCCTCAGACTGGCAAAGGTCCCATCAATGAATAGGTCCCCCATCCTTTTAATTCCCGCCCGATGCCAACTTAGAGATCCGCCATCCATCCTGCTCGGTGCAAACCTATGGTTGTTCCGTATCGGGGACCAAACTGAGGCCCCCACCTTCCCCCCAGTGCCGTCTCCACTGCCCCCAGATCCTCAGTGTCGCCGCTACCACCTGGCTCGTGGTGTACCGCGTCGGCGGTAGCGGCAACGGTGCTGTCACCAGTGCCCCCAGGCTAGTACCCACACATGACGCCACCTCCAGTCTTTTCCACGCTGCTCCCTCTCCCTCCATTACCCATTTCTGAATCATTGCCACATTAGCTGCCCAGTAGTAGCTACACAGATTCGGCAGCACCAGCCCACCCCCTCCCCCGACTGCGCTCCAAGAACAGTCTCTTAACCCTTGGGGTCTTACTTGCCCATACGAACCCCATAATGCTCTTGCTCACTCGCTTGAAAAAGGCCTTAGGGATGAGAATAGGCAGGCACTGGAACACGAACAAGAACCTAGGGAGGACCGCCATCTTAACGGACTACACCCTGCCCACCAGAGAGTGGCAACACGTCCCATCTCCTAAAGTCCTCCTCCATCTGGTCTACCAACTGCGCCAAGTTGAGCCTGTGCAGGACCCCCCAACTCCTGGCCACCTGGATACCCAAATACCGGAAACTCCTCTCCATCCTCTTGAGCGGCAGCTCCTCCAGCCTCCTGTCCTGACCCCTCGCATCTGCACATTCATCCTCAACAACAACATTCAACACAGGTTTTGGTGACTTTGTCTGATGACTTTGACCTGTTGCTTTCCAGAGACAACACGTGGCCTGAACACTTGAACATGATGTGGACTCTGAAATGGGACTGGCACAAGATAATTCTCAAACTCATTGTTCTCCTGCTGCTGAAGTGAAGGAAGAAACCTACCCTGAAGACATTGCCTTCTGGCCAAAATCTGGTCCTCTGGGTTTGATTGAATATTTTGTAATAAATAGACCAGAGAACATAGAAAATTTGAGAAAACAGTTTAAGGCTCAAGGCCGAAAGCAGGTTCGAATTCTTCATAAGTCCCATTTTCTGAGGGTGAAGAGAAATGATATGACGGAAAGGAGAGATTGGTTGATTTTTTTTCCCCGAAAATCTCTAAGGACGTCTATTGTTATGCTTGCAAATTAATCCCTGACCCTAGTAAAGGGAAACCCATCATTTGTTGATGGGTACTCTAACTGGAGAAACGTTGGAAGAGATATTGCTGATTGCAAAACTTCCAAAAGTCATATTAGGGCTATGTGTGCATTCATTTCTACTGGAGGAAAGTGCTGAGGCATGTTGCCACAGCCAAACTGCTGTCTTCTTTGGGACTACCTTTAAGAGGACATGATGATTCATCAGTGTCAAGTCAAAGAGATAATTTTTTAGGCTGCCGTGAATATCTCAGTGAATTTGATGAGCTTCTCAAAGAACATTTGAAAAATAATCTATATTGTGGCTCATGGAAGACCAACATTTTAATGTACAGAACCTACGATGGCTTCACCACTATAATGGCAGAGCAACTCAGAAACCAATTCACTATTGAAGTCAGAGATGCCAAATACTATTTCACAATCGGTGATTCAACACCAGATTTGAGTCATGTGGACCAATTAACATTAATTTTAAGATATGTGACCAGCGATGGTGAAGTTGTAGAGTGATTTCTTTATTTTGTCCAGCTACAATCCCACACTTCAGAGTGCCTGGGGACAACAGTTTTGGATATAATTTCAAATTTAGGTTTAGTCATCACGCATGAAAACTGAAGCAAAATTCTGAGCAGACAAGTTTGAAAAGTACAAAATTGTAATTGTCACTGATTGGGTATCCGTTTACTTCAAAGAATTAATGTTGTCAGTAAATCGCTGCAAAATGTTGTTACAACTTTATTGAATGCTTCACAATTGTTAGCCTCAGTTACAAGTTTTGGTGTGGTAGTTCGAAATGACCATATCTCAGTGGAAGCTGAGGCACTAACATTAACAAAGAATACAGGTCCCTCTGCTGATGAGAAGCGTACAAGACAGAGGAAGTTATTTTTTATGAAACTAGAGACAATTAAAACACTTTGAAAGGGAAAGAGAAGATTATCATTGAGACTATCAATGTTATTTGTGACACAGTAATGGTGCAATTGCTAGTGAATCTCTGAAGAAGATGTTGAATAATTTTGCATGCTTTTCAACAAAGGTTTGGATGTGAATGCTAAGAGACACTGCAGTAAGAGGTTAATTGAATTCTACTGGGAGGACATAAACACAAATCTTTTTGAAGATAAGGTGAAACCATTCATTTCATCGATAATGATTAGCTCTGAGTCTGGAGATCACCAGCTGATTTGTTTAGACTTGTGCGTGATGGTTTGTCGGCAATCTTTCCAAATGGTGAAACCATTCTGAAGATCTTTTTAACAGTACCTGTCACAAATGATTCTGGTGAATGTTCTTTCTCTATATTGAAAAGAGTGAAAAATTATCTGGGAAGTACGATGAGTAAGGAACATTTGACAATTTCAGCAATATTGACAATTGAAAAATCACCTTTACAATCTTACCTACAAAGATGTGAGTAATGATTTTGTGAAGGAGAAATGCAGAGGAAAAGCCATCTAAGTTACCATGGATTGCAAACAACTGATGAAGCAGGAAAATCTAAAACATCTGTTCCTCTACCTTGTTCTCCAGTCTAAATTCTGTTCAGGAGAGAACATCTGCTGATCTGATGTAATGGCTGGTGGTCACATGCAGACAGTTATAACCAGTGAGCAACCACCATCCCCCATTGCTCTTTACTGGCCTTCTGAAAGTCTCTTATTTTTTTAAAAAATGTAAATAAAGATTATTTTATTAAAAACCAGCCCATGCCTGAAAGTTGTCCAGGTCCTGAAAGTTGTCCAGGTCTTAACTGCTTCAATATTTGAAGAATTGCAAATGGAACTTAACATTGTACAACATTGGACAATCTTTAGTGATCATCACAACATCTAATTTATGATGGAGGAAAGATCGGGGGCTGAATTCTCCGTCGGCGGGACCCTCCGTTTCGCCGGCAAGCGCACTCACGCCCGTGGATTTCCCGCAATGGGAAACCCCATTCGCTGGCTGCAGGGATAGAGAATCCTGCCTCAGGGATGTAGCAGGTGAAGATAGTAGGGCCTTGGATACCCAAGAAAGACACTCATGATGTCTTGTGGCTGAGATGATTGGCCTCCAATAACCACAATCATCTTCCTTCCTGCTGCATATGACTCCAAGCAGAGGAGAGTTTTCCTTGATTCCCATGAACTTCAATTCAGTGGAATCCAAACTGAACTGAGTAAATGCTTCTTGATAACACTGTTGCTATCTACGTCTATCACTTGCTGAATCTATTTGAAGTTTGTATTCTGGTACTGGTTGCATTATATGCATATAGCAGTATAGACCACAGAATATCTATTGGGCTGCTCCTGTGTTGTTCTCAGGCAGTAATTAGATCACATAGTATTAATGTTGACATACCATTACAGTGATAAAATGTGTATTGTTCTATATCTAATTGAGAACCTACACATAACACATTTTAGTTTATAAGACACCAATTTCAGAATCCCAATAGTTGAGAAGCTACAGATCAAACAACTACTGGTTGCAAGATGTATCTAATGGGGATTATATAATCATAAACTGATGCAACACTGAAGTAGACTATTCAGCCCTGCATATCTGTGGCAGCTTTTTTACAGAGTGACATGCCCAGTACAGGTCTGTCACATTTGCCGCGAAGCAACATCCGTCATCAGATTGCCACCCTCCTCGAACCTTTCCACGCCTAGACATTGCTCCGCATTTCTTGCTGGCTCTTCTGAGCTCAGCTCCTCCAGAAATCTAGAGTTTAGCGTCCCTCAAAGAACTCTATCACGTGGCTGTAGCGCAAGTGGAAGCTATGACAAATTCCCTTTTAATGGCACTAACTGCCGCATGATAAATTTAAAAGTCCAGTGTGAGTGTTAGTGAATGGGTGATTGGGTGAGTGGATGAAGGAGCGAATGGGTAAGGTGGTAGGGTGGGTAAGGTAAGTGGTTAAATGGGCAAGGTGGCAGGTGGCTGATTGGTATGTGTAGGATGGCAGGTGAGTAGGGCAGGATGGGTAGGGTGGGAGGTGGGTATGGTGACAGGTTGGTGAGGTGGTAAGCGGGTCAGAGGGGAGTCGGGTTGTGTTAGGAGGATAGTCTGGGAGTTGGAGTTGGGGTAGTCAGGTTGGGTTGGGGGGGCGGTGAGGGAGTCAGATGGTTGGTGGGTTAGTCAGGTCAGGCCCGGAGTAGTCAGGAGTGGATGGGGATTAATGGGGTGTGTTGTTAACTTTTGGTTGGTTCAATTGGCTCTGTTTTATAACCTTTGCTCTCGAGTCGCCAGGTATCTTTATGATACCGCCACGAGGTTCAAGTTCAAGTAATGATCAATAACTCAATACACTGATTAGTAAGATTCAAATCAAAGCACATTATTATACACAGTAATCGCTACTCATGCACAAATTCTACTTCTAAGCTACTTCTACAACTAACAGGCCTATACTTAGCTTCGGACTGGCCCACCAGGTCAGGGGAACAAATGGCCTTTCGTTCGGGTTCTGAGTCTGCGGGATTCGAAGTTGATACGGACTGGTAGCTAGGAGCGCCTATCTCGTAGCGAGCGTTGACTTAAGACTTACTGGATATCGGTGGCAGCTGCACCAGTCACGGTCAAGGGTTGGTTCGCGTTGCTGAGTGACCCGGTCAAGAAGAACGATTTGAACTTGGGGGCTTAACTTTATAGTCCCCAGGGGCTTCCCGCCTTTCGGGGCAGACCCTGTACCTGGTTCCAAGTGATTGGACTTCGTTCCAATCGCTTGGTTCGATTTCTCCAATACTGGAGCGGTTCCCTGATCGATGGGCGGTCTTGAGGTGTCCATTAACCTCTTTTGTGTTGGCTCCTGCTGGCGCCGGGGAGTCTGGCTTAGCTTTGTTTGTCCCAAATGTTGCGATTGTTCCCGGGGATCGCGCATTAGTATGTAGATGGCTGCTACATTATTATGCAGATGGCTGCTTGTATCGATGCTGTCTGGGCTTTTGCAGAGTTTAATACACAGTAACTTGCACCTGCTGGTTTCTGCCTGTGTTGGCTGAATTTCCCTTCAGCCTTTGCTGTTCTCCATTTTAAATCGGGGCTTGGCCAACCCAGGTGGCTACAGGTGTTAAATGTGAATGATTAGCGGGTCAGTTCTGTAATTACCCAGGACTTAGAGTAGGATTTTTCTGCCTAACATTTGATGGGTAATTATACAAGTAAGTCCCACTGAACTGTCCTAAGTCTGACTCTGGCTCAGCGTCAGAGACATTTGCAGAGGCCCCTGAGGACCATGGGAATTTCCCATCAGAAGTTCAAATCTCCTGGGCAATTCCCAGATAGGTCAGCGCATCAGGACTTCCTTGGGATCCCACTAGTCATCATGGGTTGTACATCTTGGTCTACAACAATCTAGAGATGAGAAGATTTTGGCCATGATGAACTTTCAGTCAACTTTTAGAAATTGGACACAAACTAGCTGTTAAGATGGCTGTGACTTAAAATCATGTAACTTTTAGCATTTGGACTAGACAGTATCAAGTCTTTGGAAAATATCTAATTAAATATGGACATAGCTGAGGGTACCTCACAGCCATTTGTGGAATTCACATATCTCATTGTTTAAGGATGGGCCAATACCTTGACTCCTTGTTTTTTCATTCTGGACAAAATCAAAACTCAATCTCAATTTCCCATAGTATCCTGATGGCCTCCCTCATGCCAACTAGACAGGTGGGCCCCAGAAGTGTTAATCCAGTGATCATGTCATGAAAGCTGGTTTCAGGAACTGCAATGTTATTATCCCAGGACCTATCAGAACCATCAGTCATCAGTCAGTTTGAGAACCAGACTCTGAAAAAGCTGCACATCATCAAGCAGCCAAAGTACTTAATCAGTTGCAGTTTCAAAGTTCACCTGAGAACCAACCTCCTAGATATTTGACCACAAGAAACCTCACAACCTGCTGTGAACTCTTTGGTTTACAAGGACCTCACTTCAACTTTAAATCATCAAATCCATTCAAACAACCACAGATGTGTCATGTGGGAAATTATAACTCATAAATCAGAGACTGAATAAACTGTAATCTGTAAAAGTGCACAAACTTTATCTTATCCAAACTTTGTGTATGTTTGTGTATGCGCATGCATGTGATTTTGAGTGTAACATTGCATTAATTTGGTGTAAATGTGTGAGAATAAATCAACTTCTTTATTTTAAACTCACGGAAACTTGTTGCTGAGAGATTTACTTGGAATACACATTCCCAGGGTGAAGAAAGACATACCTCATTCCATACAAAGCATACTGATAATGGGAAGTAAGAGACATTGTGCCGGTGACTAGAGTTATCCAATTAGTTCTGCTCCTAGGTTGTTTCCCCATAATCCGACCATTTTTCACCTTCTAAGTACATCTCCAGTTTCTTTTTGAAATGTATTAGTGAATCTGATTTCACCACCCTTTATGACAGTGTAACATGACAATACTGCATTAAAAACATATTGATCTAATTATATGCCAATACACATTCAAACATGGGTCTGCCTGTGGAATAAATATTCACTGGCTGCCCATGATGCATCTCTTTATGGCACAGTGTTAAAATAAGTTAACAATCATGAAATAATAAATGGTGAATTTATCAATAGAATAATTTGAACCATAAAGAGATTGTATGCTGCCCAGCAAGAACAAAAGAGATAATTATTTCTGATGCTGAGCCTGCAGGCCTTGATCTGTGGTAGTAAATAGGCTCCATGCTAATGTATTACCTCAAGTTCAGAGATCTTTTAAGTTGCTGGCCTATCTTGTTCACCAAATGTAATGTAATTTATCCAAAAGGCATTAACATGTTATCAATGTCTTCATTTTTAATGACATTCGTATCTCTAAAACAGGCCTTTTCACAAATGGACCATTGCTTTGCTTGTTCTTTTAAAAGGTACTAATGCAAAGGCAAGAACGTGTTAACAATAGAGGATGTTAACCTTTAGTCTATGACATAGTTCCATTACTATCTTGCAATGTAAACATTTTATCAAGCCCAACTTTAAGTCAAATAAGTCAATGTCTTTCGGCCATGCTAATTCATCCTCCTGAAATATTATAATGACTTCCCATTGTAGCCTTCAGTTTCTTCTTGATCTATTCCAGTGGTTTTGCCTCTACTGCTCTTAAGTTTATTTCACATGTCGATCACATTGTAGGGGAGAAATTCCTGATTTCAGTCCTAAATGTAGTTAACCTGTTGCCTCCTAGTTTAACTCCTATAATTTTATTTAAAATAAAATTCTGGGTTAATTTTTGGCAAATCATTAAAAATGCCATATATATATATCTATAAGATCATCCTTCAGACGCCCCCTTTCAAACTGGAAACTATCTATCTATAATTCAGATACTTTTTAATCTTTATGAACCATTGGCTTGGCCACGAGGCAGCAGAAGAAACATTGCACTGTGCACATTGCATAATATGGTGATTCACAATCAATTTTGCAAGGGGAGCTTTAAATAAGCATTAGGCCCCATTCTTGCTTATGCAAAATGGCTAACATGTATTTTAGACACCTGAGGCGGGATTCTTTGTCCAGCGATGCCAGAATCGCGAAGCGCGATTGGGCGGAGAATCACACAAGCTGAAAATTGTGGCCGCCGCTGGGTGCCCGACAGAAAGCCAAGATCTGGTGCCCCGACAGCGGCGTGAATACATTCTCTTCCACATGTACAGTAAATGTCGTTGGCGTATCATTACATAGAATATAGAATTTACAGTGCAGAAGGAGGCCATTCGGCCCATCGAGTCTGCACCGTCTCTTGGAAAGAGCACCCTACCCAAGGTCAACACCTCCACCCTATCCCCATAACCCATTAACCCCACCCAACACTAAGGGCAATTTTGGACACGAAGGGCAATTTATCATGGCCAATCCACCTAACCTGCACATCTTTTGGACAGTGGGAGGAAACCGGAGCACCCGGAGGAAACCCACGCACACACGGGGAGGATGTGCAGACTCCGCACAGACAGAGACCCAAGCCGGAATCGAACCTGGGATCCTGGAGCTGTGAAGCAATTGTGCTATCCACAATGCTACCGTGCTGCCCTGATGGCAGGCTCGACCTGGTATTCTCTGCGGCTCCCATGATGTTCCACCTCTGCCAGGAGGAATTACCGACAGAAAGGTTTACTTGTGCTTTTAAGAATTGGGAAACAGGCACCATTGCTGTTGAGCGAGAGAGAGGAGGAAGGACATGTTTCCAGGGGCACGACCGTGGGTGCTGGACCTTCTGCTGGAGGCGGCTGAAGGGGGGGGACACCTGCCACATCCGGCGGTGTGTGGGGGGGTGGGGGTGAGAGAGAGGAGTAGCAGGGGGTGACCAGGGTATGGACCGTGGGGTCGGGGTGATCTCCCCCGGGACCTGCGTGTTCAGGCATGCACCGCCATTGCCGCGGCTTGCAAGTTAGCCATCTTGCTGCGCATCCCACCATGGCCCAGAATGACACTGGCCGTACAAGTAACCCCAGCCCAACACACCCGCACTCCAACCCCCCTCCACCTCCTCCCATAGCCCGGGCGCCACCCATCAGCGGGGCATCATGTCGCCCACATAAGGGCAACCACACACAGCAGCCCCTGCAGGAGAGCACCGGACAGTGGCCACAAAGTGTTCCTGAGTATGAGCAGGGCCAGCCATGGGTACACCTGCTGGCAGGGATGGGTGTCAGGACCAGAGATCCCCGGCGTGCCGGTGCGGGCAAAGTGCCGAGGGAACTGCTGTGGATGGGTGTGGAGATGGGGTAGGAGGGAGGATGGGGAAGGGGACATGCGGGGTCAGGAGGTACAGTGCAGACCGTGACCACCATGTAGCCCATTGGACTTGGCTGGGCACTGGGGTAAGCACCATGCTACTATGTCTGCCTTTCACCAACTGCAAACAATGGAATTCGGAATCCAAACAGGAATGGCCTTCATCCTCGCTGCTGCAGCCCAGGGGGATGCACTGCGGCTGTACAAGTAGGAGCTGTCATAATATACACCAGTATATCATGGTGCAGACACACACACTGATGGACAGACAGCAAGACCAATCAACACACACAACACCGCAGCCAATCACCAGTTAGAACACACTCACTATAAAGACAGAGGGCATCAGAGTTCCCGCTCATTCGGGATGCAGCCTCCCAAAGGACAGAGCTTACAGCTTACAGCATAGATCTTCACCATGTGCTGAGTGCATAGACTGGTTAGGACAGGCATAGGTCTTTAGTTTAATCTAACATCGTGTTAACCCACAGTGAAAGTATGTTCAACAGTTTCTAACTTAATAAAATAGTGTTGTACTATTTTAAGTGTTGGTGGCCTGTATGTGTTCCACGGATCCAGAGCACCCAACACATCATGATATCAGGAGTCGAGGGATGTTAGAACTTCTTAGACCCATCTGCAAGTGATCTGCCTTCCACCAGCATACAGCCATCCTGCAAAATGGACAGCGTCCGCCCACCGCCGCCGCTCCGCATCACCGGTAACCTGGGGGCCAACTGGAAGATACTCAAACAACGCTTTCAGCTCTACCTTGAAGCCACAGACCGGGAAGCTGCCTCAGACACCAGGAAGATCGCTCTCTTCCTATCCATGGGCGGGGAACATGCCATCCACATTTTCAATTCTCTCACCTTCGCTGATGGTGAAGATAAATCAAAATTCAAGACGGTCCTCCTTAAGTTTGACAGTCACTGTGACATCGAGGTGAATGAAAGTTTTGAGCGCTATGTATTCCAACAGCGTTTGCAGGGTAAGGATGAACCTTTCCAGTCCTTTCTCACCCACCTCTGCATCTTTACGCAGTCCTGTAATTACGGGCCCACCTCTGACTCCATGATACGCGACCAGATTGTTTTCGGTGTTCAGTCGGACCCCCTACGCCAGTAGCTCCACAAGGTAAAGCAGCTCACCCTAGCGATTGCCATCGAGACCTGCGTGCTACATGAACACGCCACTAGTCGGTATTCCCACATCCAAGCGGCTGAAATGGCGCGGCAAGGTCCCCACGCGGCAGAACGGGTCCAAGCAATCGAGCAACTCCAGGGCCTCAGCCTGGATGAGGGAGGCCATTTTGCGCGCTTTTCGTGGACTCCCGCGCTTGTGCGCACCGAACGAGGGGACGGCGACATTGACAAACGTACTGCACAGGCGCGCACCACGTAGTGCTGCACCGCGCATGCGCGGTGGCACAGCGAATGTACTGACACTACAACGTGCGGCAACTGTGGCTCCGCCCACTTAAAGCGGCAATGTCCTGGCAAATCCCGACGATGCCTGCGATGTGGCAAACTTGGCCACTATGCTGTTTTATGCAGATCAGCTCAGCCTGCCAACACTCGTCGCTCCAGCCAGCCCGCAGGAATGTCCGGGCCATTCAACCCACGGTCACCGAGTCCGATTTGGACCTGCTACCCGATATTGACACCGGGGACCCGAAGGCGCCTTTTTGAGTCGGTATCATTACAAAAAACAGGGTGTCCCCGAAGCAGAGAATACAGCCTCTGTCGGTTTACAGCATCGATCCGGACGATGAGTGGTGTGCCACCCTTACGGTCAACCGGTCCCAAATATGATTCCGCCTGGACACTGGTGCCTCCGCCAATCTCATTGCGCGGTCTGACCTCCAAAGCCTTCGTGTGAAACCAGCCATCCTGCCATCAGTCTGCCAGCTATTAGATTATAATGGCAATGCCATTGCTGCCAGCGGTTCATGCCAACTTGAAGTGATGCACAGGTCCCGCAAAGCCATCCTTCCCTTTGAAATCGTGGGCTCCTTGAAAGCCTCCCTGCTTAGCACGCAGGCATGGAAGCTGTTGAACCTAGTTCAGAGAGTTCACTCTCTCTCTCCTGCTGACGCGTCTGCCTTTCAGGACACTGACTTCAGGGCGCAGCTCGATGCCATTATCAACCAGTACCACAACGTCTTCGAGGGCATGGGCACGCTCCCGTACACCTACAAGATTTTATTAAAACCGAATGCCACGCCTTTGGTGCACGCACCTCGCAGGGTCCCAGCACCCCTTAAGGACCGCCTCAAGCAGCAGCTGCAGGACCTCCAGAACCAAGGAGTTATTACCAAAGTCACGGAACCGACCGACTGGGTCAGTTCCATGGTGTGTGTAAAAAAGCCTTCTGGCGAATTGAGAATTTGCATTGATCCCAAGGATCTAAATCGCAATATTATGAGAGAGCACTATCCAATTCCCAAGTGTGAAGAGCTCACATGTGAAATGGCTCGCGCCAAGCTCTTGACCAAACTCGACGCCTCAAAAGGATTCTGGCAAATCCAGCTCGATAAATCCAGCAGGAAACTCTGCACATTTAACACCCCCTTTGGAAGATATTGTTACAACAGGATGCCGTTTGGGATCATATCTGCTTCAGAAGTATTCCATAGGATTATGGAACAAATCATGGAAGGTATTGAAGATGTTCGCGTCTATGTCGGTGACATAATCATTTGGTCCACCACCCCGCAGGAGCATGTTAGTCGCCTCCAGCGCATATTCAGACATATACATGAGCATGGCCTCCGCCTCAACAGGACCAAATGCTCTTTTGGTCAGACAGAACTCAAGTTCCTCGGGGACCACATCTCCCAATTGGGTGTGCAGCCGGATGTGGATAAGGTAGCTGCCATCACAGCTGGTCCTAGGGCCAGAGGAACAGGAGGCAGCCGGTGAGGATGGAAAATCGGCTGCCTAACAGGCCGAGGAGGAGGTGGTATGGAGGTGCTGCATCAGGCCTCGTGTGTACCAGCAGAACCTGTCATTCAAGGACCTGCCAGACTGGCATGCTATCGAAGACTACGGATAAGCAGGGGGACAATTTGGAATATCTGCCGGATCATGGCGCACCTGGATATGGGGTAGGATACCCGCTCCCGGTGGCTGCCAAGGTGATGGTTTCTGTGAACCTTTACGCCACGGAGTCCTTCCAGGTGCCGAGTGGGAACCTGTCCGGGATCTCACAGAGCTCGGTGCACAGATGCATCCATGCCATCACGGAGGACCTATATGCCAGGTTGGTGCATATAGATCGACGGGATGTATGTCGCCCTACAAGCAGAGGCCCATGTCCGGCCGGTCTTCACAAACCGAAAGGATTTCCACTCGATGATCGTGCAGCTGGTGTGTGACCATGGGATGCACGTCTGCACCCGGACAGTATGTACGACGTCTTCATCCTGGCACACTCAACAGTTCCTGACACCTTCGAGTCGCTCATCCATGTGAGGGTTTGGCTCCTGGGCGACAGGGGTTATCTGCTACGATCATGGCTGATGATGACAATCCGGAGGCCACAGGCCGAAGCGGAGACACGCTACAACAACGCCCATGCAGCAACCAGGGGTGTGATCAAGCTGTGCACCAGCATCCCGAAGATGTGATTTGGTGCCTAGACTGCTCTGGAGGGGCCCTCCAGTACAGCGCTAGGAGAGTCTCCTACATCGTGGTGGCCTGCTGTGTCCTCCACAACATCGTCCAGCAGAACCCAGACATACTCAAAGAGGTAGATGAAAACCAGGCCTCGTCTGACGAGGAGGATGTGGGGGGGGGAGGAAGATGGGCAGGGCATGGGGCCTGGCAGGCACAGGGGGCCAGAGTTGGCGCGCATGGGATGCTCTAATCGCCTCCAGGTTCGCCGAGCAGGGGGCCTGGCCGACAACACGAACATCCCACCCCACAACCCGTGCACCACCCACAACTGTTCCCCCCTCATCCGCCGGCTTAATACTCCCCTCCCATGACAAACCTCCCCGCACCACCGCCCCCCCTGAAATCCCCTCCATGATTCCTACCTGATCACTACGGGGTGCGGGCTCTGGGTTGGCAGTAACAGCGGGTCTGGTCCATGGGATGGGGGATGATGACCACCCGCTCTGCGATTAGCTCTGGTGCTCCATATTGTTTGACAAATTCTGACTCCTTTTCACCGTCCTGCCTCGGCGATCCCTGCATGTGAGTTGGTCAATCCATCAAACGATCTCACCAAGCCCATGGGGTGGCGGAAGTGTGGAAAGAGTGCGGGTTTGAGAGGGAGGGGGAGGGCCAGAGCACCAGGGCGATGTGCGCCCTCCGACCTGAGGGCTGTGGCCTGTGCACACCTCCAATGTTTGCCCATCCCCCCCTCCCCCAGCACACCCTCTGTAGCCAGCCCATCCCTCACACACTTCTGAATGAGCACCAAGGCAGTTTGGAACTTTTGTGCACAGGTGTTTATTTTGAACAGGTGAATA
This sequence comes from Scyliorhinus torazame, assembly GCF_047496885.1. Classification (NCBI taxonomy): domain Eukaryota; kingdom Metazoa; phylum Chordata; class Chondrichthyes; order Carcharhiniformes; family Scyliorhinidae; genus Scyliorhinus; species Scyliorhinus torazame. The sequence goes on along the minus strand of NC_092714.1, from coordinate 72,340,140 downwards.
TCTCTTGAATGGTTTGTGTTGTAGCCCCTGACACTGTCTTGTGTCTTGCACCCATGCCAACGTAACATGTGTCTACCTTTCTGGCCTTACAGGCCCTAACACTGCCTAGGTAGATCCCAGGTGGTACACCAGGAGTGAAAGCGGACTATTGCGATTCTCACCCTGTGACCTGGGCGACCTTTGGCGGCCGTCCTCTGGAGCCACCGGGCCTGGATTGGGCCCGCAAGTTAATCAGGTGTCCCAGGTGTTCTGCCTACTGCTCACTGCCAACCGGATGCGCCAGGGACAGGAGCGGGGTCGGGGAGTCTGAGGCGCTGTGGTGTTCCAGCAGCTACCCTGCGCGAGTCACGGGCCCCATCACCTTCTCCTCCCTCGGGGTGCCCGGTGGCCCCCCAGGCTATTCCTTGAGACGGGGGTGTGACCGCAGAAAGCGTATGGGGCTTCCCACCACCTGTCGCTGCCAGTCCTGGAGGCTCACTCTCATCTCAACCAGGGTCTCCATCCTCTCAGCCATAGAGCTCAGGGACTGGGCCACCTCCCTCTGGGACTGAGCCACATCACTGAGTGACTGTGCCACTTCTCTCTGAAGTCAGCCAGTGCCCGGGCAATGCCGGAGATGCCCGCAGCCATAACCTGCTTTGACTGGGCCAAGCTTGACTGGATCTGTGACAGGGCAGCCCTGTCCTGTGCCTCAGCCACCGCCCGCACACCGCCATGGACATCCTGACCCATGGCTGATACCATTGCCCCCAAAGCCTGCACCATGTGACAGAAAGTCAGTGTTGACCCCGGCTCCGGGATGTCTAGGGCTGGCGATTGGCAGCTCCCTTCGCTATCCATTGCGGACTCCTTGCTGGAATCACTCGGGGTTGGGGTCGGGGCGGGGGACACCAACGGGGCTCGCCTCGTCGCCAGGTGATCCTGCAAGACTCAAGACATGACGCATGATTGGATCGCGGGTTGGGGTGGTGTGGGGGAGGTGGGATGGCGTGGGGTTGGTGTGGCGGAGGTGCTGCGGTGTGGGGGTGGTGAGGGGGAGGCGGAGTGGTGAAGGGGAGGTGAGGGGCTGGTGAGGGAAAGGTGAGTGGGAGGAGAGGGGGTGGTGAGGCCACACATGCCATTTGGACACCGCCACTCAGCGGGGATTCACTTGCTTGCCTGATGCCGTCCTCCAGGGTTTGGTTACCCTTTGGGTGGGGGGGATAGTTTATGCGGTTGTGTGGGGTGGGGGTTGGTGCAAGGGGCATGCTGCTGGTTACTCACCTTGGCCGCCCTGAGGCTGTGCAGCTTCTTCCTGCACTACTGTCCGGCCTTGGCGGTGGTGCCCAGGGCACTCACGGCCTCTGTCACCTGAGCCCAGGTCCGGTGTACAGCAGTGGGTGGCAGCCTCCTTCTCACCCCATGGAACAGGGTGGCCTGCCTCTCCTCCATGGCGTCTGTCGTGTTGTGTACTCTGGGATAACGCAGGTTGCAACTGGATGCAGCTTTAACCAAAAGATACTCCAGACCTTGAAGTTAGTTCAATCTGATTTATCGAACCAGTAGCACAGTTAGCACAGTTCTCTATGAGTTCGACTCTGCTAACCTAAGTGTGGTTACTCTGTCTGAATGAACGTGACTAGCTCTTAGCCACGTGCTGGAGGTGTGATACTGTACATACACCCTGACTCATTCTGTGGATGTTCATCAGTGGAAAGAGGCGGAGTGTGAGTGCCTCGTGCCTTTTATAGTGAGTTACCACCCCTGAGTGTCCTGCCTGCTCATTGGTCATGTCCTGTTCTCTGTGTTCATTAGCTGCCTGTCTGTGCCTGTCTGTATATCATTATCTGCATGTCTGCATAACACGACAGCGTCCAGCATCGTCTTGAGCTCTGCGTCCGCAATCCAGGGTGTCGCTCTCCGTGCTGTCATCTTGCTAGCTGGGATGATTGTGTGTGGGGGATTGGGTGCTAATGTGCGGCTGCAGCTTGTCAGCCTCTCGAGTGGCAATCCCAACCCCAGCGAATTGGACTCTGTTTTTCAGTGGAAACGATCGTGGCGCCGGTGCTAGCCCTTTAATGGATCTGGAATTTCTCCGGGACTGGCGCCAATTTAGTTGTCGAGGAAGTTCGCCGATTTAGGCCCAGCGTCAACACTTAGGGCGCGATCCAACCGTCAGGCTGCACCAGAAAAGCAGCTCGCTGCTGAAGCCAGGAGATCCCGCTCCCGGGATAGACCTGGCTCACACGTCTCACAAGATTCAACGCAATCTCGAGTGACGTTGTGAAGTGAATCCTGCCCACAATGGGAGGGACCACATTTTAGAAAATCTGCATATTAGAGCAGTAAGCCTTACTCTAATGTGTAGAGTCCTGAGGTACCTGAGGGTTTGGGATTCACCCCCTTTGTCTCGGAGACCTTGGGTGAGTGCTGGTCACAAAAGGGGACCAGACGGAAAAGCACTCGTGGGGTCTGCCAGGGGATTGGAGGCCTCCAGCTGCATGCCCTTTGGTGATGCTCTGGCACTGCTGGTGCCACCTGGGTGCCAGCCTTGCACTGCCAAGGTGGTAGGCCGTCATGGGCTCTGTGAGGTTGGTGCCATTTTTATACAAGCTGCCATTTTTTGCTCATGTGCGATCGGGCTGGTGTTGCCTGCTGTGGGTGTTGGGGGGTGCGGATCCTCCCATATTGCGTTCGGGTTCCCGTGCATTCCTGTTCAGGCCCCTTATTCAATGTGAGTCACGTTGAATAGCCATGTGTTTCTCAGCACTGCAAGTGCCAAGAAACATGCGGCTAAATGCGCTTGCTAGGGGACTTTGTTCCCTTTTAGGCGAATCGTGCCCTTAGTCTCTGAAATGGAGAATCCCACCCCTAATCTGCAGGAGGAGCCTTTACTAATATGTCACTTCTGTCATGGAGTGAGCATGCACATGACTCCCACCATATTGGACCCTTAGACGCCTGCACAACATCTGATACGCAAGCCAATTTCTAGATCTTTGATCCCAGTACCATTGTATGGGCTGTGTTTCAAAACTGGGGCCAAACGTCTCAAATTATTTTTCAGTTCGGAGCTAGGCAGTCAATTTATCAAAGAAATATCAGGGAACAGTACCGATCACTTGTGTCTGATTTGCAAGTTTGCAAATCAAGTTGGATGGTTTGAAACTTAGCACCAGAAAAGCAATACGCATGAGATAGTTGGAGACATGAAGATAGCACTGGTAGAAATCTTTGAGTAATTTATGGTTGGACAAATAACTCATATTAAAAGAACTTTGAACTTAAATTGGAGTCTACACTTTTGATCTTTTAAAGGATTTGATCCTGTGATGTTAATATTAAACTACAATATCTCTCGGTTTATCTGGCACTGAAAGAAGATGGTTTATAGATGGAAACTGTTTGAACTCATTCAGGATTTAATCTTATCAAAGTTGATATGAAACAAAGTGTAACATATAAAACCTCATTTATGCTGATTGTCATAGTATGTGTGATGATATCTACTTGTTCATAACATTTATTAAATGAATCTTTCCATTTGGGTGTTTGCTGTTTTAAGTTGCCTACGTAATGCAAATTAAATCTTTGATTTCGAATTGGTACAAATGTATATCCAGTTTATATTGCACAGGAATAGAAGTAATTCTGTTTGCATTGGCTGCCATGGTTGTGCAATCCGACAGTTTTTGTTGATTATATTTAATTCAAACCCTGACTTCAACACAAATATATTTGCACACACATAGGTTTACACCTATGGAATTCTTTATAAGTTGCCATCTTTCAATTTTCTGCTGCTGTAACTTCTCTGAATGCTGGGGAATGCTCTTACAAGGCAGCAGTATGATGATAGCATTGTTGGTCTCTACAGGTGATTGAGCATTCAATTTGCTTGTGACAACTAACTATGTGGTGCTGCTGTTGCCAGCTGTTTGACAGGACTAATGCTCTACCTTCGGTGATGTGGGAAAACCCACCATTTCAGGTAGCGTTTGTGGTAAACCACTGTTACACCGTTATTAGGTGATGTAAGGTAGACCTGTACTACAGGTTCATCGGTAGTCCCTGCCTGCTGGCTCCGCCCAGTAGGCCGAGAATAAATATGCGTGTCCTCCATTCAGCAGTCATTTCGCCAGCTGCTGTGGGAGGCCACACATCTTAGAGCAATAAAGCCTCAGTTGTATCCAACTCTGAAATTAAAATGAAAATCACTTATTGTCACAAGTAGGCTTCAATGAAGTTACTGTGAAAAGCCCCTAGTCGCCACATTCCGGCGCCTGTTCGGGGAGACTGGTACGGGAATTGAACCGTGCTCCTGACCTGCCTTGGTCTACTTTAAAAGCCAGCTATTTAGCCCAGTGTGCTAAACTAGTCTTTGTTCAATTGATCGTGCATAAATTTATTGCTCTAAGATATGTGGCCTCCCACAGCAGCTGGCGAAAATAATGTTTACGGCTTTGATGATGGTGGCAGACATCACATCGGGGCATAGGATGGCGAAGAGGAATCTGGAGTACTCATCGACCACACTGAGAATATACGTGTTTCGGTTAGTGGAGGGGAGGGGCCCTTTGAAATCCATGCTGAGGCGTTCAAAGGGGCGGGAGGCCTTCACCAGGCGCGCACGGTCCGGCCGGTAGAAGTGCGGCTTGCACTCCGGACAGGCCTGGCAGACCCTGGTGATTGTCCGTACTTCCTGGACGGAGTAGGGCAGATTGCGAGCCTTGACAAAATGGTACAATCGTGTGACTCCCGGGTGACAAATGCTGTCGTGCAGGGCCCGGAGTCGGTCTACTTGTGCGCTGGCACATGTACCTCAGAATAGGGCATCTGGGGGCTCGTTGAGTTTGCCGAGACGATACAAAATCCCCGCTGTGTGCTATTGAACATGAAGGCTACTGATCGTTGGTCAGTGAGGAGGGTGAATCTCCTGCCGGTCAGGTAATGCCTCCAATGCCGCACAGCCTCAACAATAGCTTGGGCCTCTTTTTCGACGGATGAGTGCCGAATTTCTGAGGCATGAAATGCGCGGGAGAAGAATGCCACGGGTCTGCCTGCCTGAATGAGGGTGGCGGCTAGGGCGACGTCCGATGCGTCAATCTCTACTTGAAAGGGGTTTAGGTGTTTTAGTAAGCTCAGAGAAGGAGGCAAAAGAGGGGGAGGTGTGGCGCTGCTAGTCAAGAGCAGTATTACGGTGGCGGAGAGGATGCTAGATGGGGACTCTTCTTCCGAGGTAGTATGGGCTGAAGTTAGAAACAGGAAAGGAGAGGTCACCCTGTTGGGAGTTTTTTATAGGCCTCCTAATAGGTCTAGGGATGTAGAGGAAAGGATGGCGAAGATGATTCTGGATAAGAGCGAAAGTAACAGGGTAGTTATTATGGGAGACTTTAACTTTCCAAATATTGACTGGAAAATATATAGTTCGAGTACAATAGATGGGTCATTTTTTGTACAGTGTGTGCAGGAGGGTTTCCTGAAACAATATGTTGACAGGCCAACAAGAGGCGAGGCCACGTTGGATTTGGTTTTGGGTAATGAACCAGGCCAGGTGTTGGATTTGGAGGTAGGAGAGCACTTTGGGGACAGTGACCACAATTCGGTGACGTTTACGTTAATGATGGAAAGGGATAAGTATACACCGCAGGGCAAGAGTTATAGCTGGGGGAAGGGCAATTATGATGCCATTAGACGTGACTTGGGGGGGATAAGGTGGAGAAGTAGGCTGCAAGTGTTGGACACACTGGATAAGTGGGGCTTGTTCAAGGATCAGCTACTGCGTAATCTTGATAAGTATGTACCGGTCAGGCAGGGAGGAAGGCGTCGAGCGAGGGAACCGTGGTTTACCAAGGAAGTGGAATCTCTTGTTAAGAGGAAGAAGGAGGCCTATGTGAAGATGAGGTGTGAAGTTTCAGTTGGGGCGATGGATAGTTACAAGGTAGCGAGGAAGGATCTAAAGAGAGAGCTAAGACGAGCAAGGAGGGGACATGAGAAGTATTTGGCAGGAAGGATCAAGGAAAACTCAAAAGCTTTCCATAGGTATGTCAAGAATAAGCGAATGACTAGGGAAAGAGTAGGACCAGTCAAGGACAGGGATGGGAAATTGTGTGTGGAGTCTGAAGAGATAGGCGAGATACTAAATGAATATTTTTCGTCAGTATTCACTCAGGAAAAAGATAATTTTGTGGAGGAGAATGCTGAGCCCCAGGCTAATAGAATAGATGGCATTGAGGTACGTAGGGGAGAGGTGTTGGCAATTCTGGACAGGCTGAAAATGGATAAGTCCCCGGGACCTGATGGGATTTATCCTAGGATTCTCTGGGAGGCCAGGGAAGAGATTGCTGGACCTTTGGCTTTGATTTTTATGTCATCATTGGCTACAGGAATAGTGCCAGAGGACTGGAGGACAGCAAATGTGGTCCCTTTGTTCAAGAAGGGGAGCAGAGACAACCCCGGCAACTATAGACCGGTGAGCCTCACGTCTGTAGTGGGTAAAGTCTTGGAGGGGATTATAAGAGACAAGATTTATAATCATCTAGATAGGAATAATATGATCAGGGATAGTCAGCATGGCTTTGTGAAGGGTAGGTCATGCCTCACAAACCTTATTGAATTCTTTGAGAAGGTGACTGAACAGGTAGATGAGGGTAGAGCAGTTGATGTGGTGCATATGGATTTCAGCAAAGCGTTTGATAATGTTCCCCACGGTAGGCTATTGCAGAAAATACGGAGGCTGGGGATTGAGGGTGATTTAGAGATGTGGATCAGAAATTGGCTAGCTGAAAGAAGACAGAGGGTGGTGGTTGATGGGAAATGTTCAGAATGGAGTACAGTCACAAGTGGAGTACCACAAGGATCTGTTCTGGGGCCGTTGCTGTTTGTCATTTTTATCAATGACCTAGAGGAAGGCGCAGAAGGGTGGGTGAGTAAATTTGCAGACGATACTAAAGTCGGTGGTGTTGTCGATAGTGTGGAAGGATGTATCAGGTTACAGAGGGATATAGATAAGCTGCAGAGCTGGGCTGAGAGGTGGCAAATGGAGTTTAATGTAGAGAAGTGTGAGGTGATTCACTTTGGAAGGAATAACAGGAATGCGGAATATTTGGCTAATGGTAAAGTTCTTGAAAGTGTGATTGAGCAGAGGGATCTAGGTGTCCATGTACATAGATCCCTGAAAGTTGCCACCCAGGTTGATAGGGTTGTGAAGAAGGCCTATGGAGTGTTGGCCTTTATTGGTAGAGGGATTGAGTTCCGGAGTCGGGAGGTCATGTTGCAGCTGTACAGAACTCTGGTACGGCCGCATTTGGAGTATTGCGTACAGTTCTGGTCACCGCATTATAGGAAGGACGTGGAGGCTTTGGAGCGGGTGCAGAGGAGATTTACCAGGATGTTGCCTGGTATGGAGGGAAAATCTTATGAGGAAAGGCTGATGGACTTGAGGTTGTTTTCGTTGGAGAGAAGAAGGTTAAGAGGAGACTTAATAGAGGCATACAAAATGATCAGGTGGTTGGATAGGGTGGACAGTGAGAGCCTTCTCCCGCGGATGGAAATGGCTGGCACGAGGGGACATAACTTTAAACTGAGGGGTAATAGATATAGGACAGAGGTCAGAGGTAGGTTCTTTACGCAAAGAGTGAGGCCGTGGAATGCCCTACCTGCTACAGTAGTGAACTCGCCAACATTGAGGGCATTTAAAAGTTTATTGGATAAACATATGGATGATAATGGCCTAGTGTAGGTTAGATGGCTTTTGTTTCGGTGCAACATCGTGGGCCGAAGGGCCTGTACTGCGCTGTATTGTTCTATGTTCTATGTTCTATAAAGGGCAGTGCCTCGTCTACTGTGTGCATCCCGGCCTTGGCGAGATCGGCTCTGAAACGGGCAAAGGTCTGTTGTGCCTCGGCCGCCAGGGGAAAGTGTGTGGACTGTATTAGTGGGTGGGCCTTGTCCGCATAGTTTGGGACCCACTGGGCGTAATATGAGAAGAACCCCAGGCAGCGTTTGAGGGCCTTGGGGCAGTGGGGAAGGGGAAGCTCCATGAGGGGGCGCATGCGGTCGGGATCGGGCCCCAGAACTCCGTTCTGGACCACATAGCCAAGTATGGCTAAGCGGGTCATGCTAAACATGCACTTCTCCTTGTTGTAGGTGAGGTTGAGGAGAGTGGCGGTGTGGAGAAATTTGGCAAGGTTGGCATCGTGGTCCTGCTTGTCATGGCCGCAAATGGTGATGTTGTCTAGGTACGGGAAGGTGGCCCGCAAACCGTACCGGTCGACCATTAGGTCCATTTCCCTTTGGAAGACTGAGACCCCGTTAGTGACGTTAGAGAACCCTGAGGAAGTGATGGAGACGACCGTCCGCCTCGAAAGCAGTGTATGGACAGTCTGATTTACGAATGGGGAGCTGGTGGTAGACGGATTTGAGGTCTACCATTGAGAAGACCCGGTACTGTGCAATCTGATTAACCATATCAGATATGCGTGGGAGGGGGTACGCGTCGAGTTGCGTGTACCGATTGATGGTCTGGCTGTAGTCCACGACCATTTTGTGTTTCTCCCCAGTTTTAACGACTACCACTTAGGCTCTCCAGGGGCTGTTGCTGGCCTCGATGATGCCTTCCCGAAGCAGCCGCTGGACCTTGGACCTGATGAAGGGCCTGTCCTGGGTGCTGTATCGTCTACTCCTGGTGGCGACGGGTTTGCAATCCGGGGTTAGATTTGTGAACAGAGAAGGAGGATCGACCTTTAGGGTCGCAAGGCTGCACACAGTGAGGGGTGGTAGGGGCCCGCCGAATTTGAATGTTAGGCTCTGGAGATTGCACTGGAAATCCAGGCCTAGTGGTAGAGCAGCGCAGAGGTTAGGGAGGACGTAGAGGCGGAAGCCGCTGAATTCTACGCCCTGGACCATGAGTGTGACCATGCAGAACCCCCGGATCGTGACGGAATGGGATCCGGAGGCCAGGGAGATTCTTTGGTTGGCGGGGTGTACCGCGAGGGAGCAGCGTCTTACCGTATCTGGGTGTATGAAGCTTTCGGTGCTCCCGGAGTCCAGCAGGCAAGCGGTCACGTGGCCGTTGATTTTCACGCTGGTCGATGCGGTGGCCAGTTTGTACGGACGAGACTGGTCGATCGTCACTGAGGCGAGTCGTGGTCGGTCGACGCTGGCGTTGGATGATGGGGAGCCCGGGGGGCACAGGTCCTGGAATGCTATCGGTGTCCATGTGCTGTGGGGGAGACAAGATGGCGGCACCTGCAGATCCTGCAGGGGACCAAATGGCAGCGCCCATGGGCCGCACGTTGCGGGGGTTGGACAAGATGGAGGCACCCATGGGCCGCACATGGACTGAGGGGGAGAAGATGGCGGCGCCCACTGGCCGCACGTGGTCCGGGGAGATGAAGATGGCAGCACCCATTGTGTATAGACTAGGGGTGGCGGGGGCGATAGCGGCGACTGCGCGGGCCTGGCACACCGCGGCGAAGTGCCCCTTTTTGCCGCTAACCTTGCAAAGGGCCGCGCGGGCCGGGCAACGTTGGCGAGGGTGTTTCTGCTGGCCGCAGAAGTAACATCGGGGACCCCCGGGGTGCGTGGGCTGGCATGTGGCGCAGGCGTACTGGCTGGATAAGGGCCCCGCTGGGGCGTCCGTCTGTGGGGTCCACGATGCATAGGAGGGGTGGGCCGCGTGGCTGGGGAGGGTAGGCCTGACTGATGCACGAGGCGACCGTCATAGAGAGCGCTAGCTTCTTTATCTCAGCTAGATCGAGCGTGGCCACTTCTAACAGTCTTTGGCGTATGAGGTCCGACCCAATCCCTGTTACGAACGCGTCCCGCTTAAGGAGGTTCGAATGTTCAGTGGTCGTAATGGCCTGACAGTCACAGTCCCAGACGAGTGGGATTAGGGCCCGGCAGAAGCCTTCTATGGACTCACCAGGGAGTTGAGAGCGAGTGACGAGTACGTGCCTGGCGAAGAGCGTGTTCGTCTTCTGTGCGTAGTTTTCTTTGAGAAGCGCCATGGTGTCGGCGTAGTTCGGGCCGTCCTGGATCAGCGGAAACAGGTTGGAGTTCAACCTTGAGTACAGGATCTATATCTCCTGAGCCTCCGGAACAGCGGTGGTCGCTGAGTTGATGTACGCCTCGGAGCAAGCTAGCCAGTGATTAAAGTACTTTTTGGCGTCGCTTGATTGCGGATCCAGCTGCAAGCGATCTGGCTTGATACGGAGGTCCATCTTTTAGAAAGGACCCGTTGGTGGAGAGGGTGCAATTGCTCCATGCAAACTCCCAGTATGCCTACGTGGCGTACCCCGACGGCCCCAGGATACTGTCTCCCTCAGGGACCTGGCACCAGCAGGTTCCAGACACACACACCCCTCCAGCCCGGCACCACCCTCCCCTCCCCCGGCGCTCCCAGCATTAACCCCACCAGGACCACCCGTCCTTCCCCTGCCCACCCCCGAGGATGAAGAGGATTTCGGCATGCTCCCGGAGTCACCGAACATCGGGCCAACATCGACATCGCCGCCACCACTACGTTGCTCCCAGCGGAACATCAAGGCACCGGACTGGTTAAACCTCTAAGTGGTCCGCGGACTTCAAAATACTTTTTCTTCTGCTCAAATACTGTAAATATAGATTAATTGCTGTATATAGTTCTCCGCCACCCCCGCTGGACTCAATTTTAACAGGGGGTGAATGTGGTAAACCACTGTTACACCTTTATTAGGTGATGTAAGGTAGGACCTGTGCTACAGGTTCGCCAGTAGTCCCTGCCTGCTGGCTCCACCCAGTAGGCGGAGTATACATATGCGTGACCTCCATTCAGCAGCCATTTTACCAGCTGCTGCGGGAGGCCACACATCTTAGAGCAATAAAGCCTCAGTTGTATCCAACTCTAGTCTTTGTTCAATTGATCGTGCATCAGCGTTCTGGAGCTACTCCACACCAGAACCTGCGCACTACCTTAGTATGCCCCAATCATTTCCAATCATTTATCCTCCTTATGGGAATTCTGATGAGCTGCCTGTGAACATGGCACTATTACTGGTCCCATATTTTGACAGCAGTGCCATTCCCCATTCATCACCTCCTCCTCTGTCTGGCTGAACTTGTTCTTTGACTTCCTTTACTTGTCTTATTATCATCAATTTTTACCTTACACAATCATCCCTTTTGTAATTTAATCAGCGCAGCTTTCTACTATAATCTTCCCTTCTGTTCTTTCCTCCTCTCCTACCTCTCCTATTGTCCTTTTGACTCTTCTCTTTGGATTGCCCCTCTACTTACGAAACCGGCAGAGGGCAGTAGAACGGAGCTGCTGATTGGCTGTTGCGGGGGAAATTTGCATACGTCCGTGTGCTCACGCGAACTTGAAGGTGTACCTGAGCAAGAGACCCTAGATGTTCAAGTGAAGACAACCATCCAGCAGAGGGCAGTAGAGCAAAGCTGCTGATTGGCTGTTGTGGGGGAAATTTGCATACGTCCGTGTGCTCACCTTAACTTGAAAGTGTACCTGAGCAAGATACCTCAGCTGTTCAAGTGAAGACAAGAATCCAGCAGAGGGCAGTAGAGCAGAGCTGCTGATTGGCTGTTGCCGGGGAAATTTGCATACGTCCGTGTGCTCACCCTAACTTGAAGGTGTACCTAAGCAAGAGACCCTAGCTGTTCAAGTGAAGACAAGCATTCAGCAGAGGGCAGAAGAGCAGAGCTGCTGATTGGCTGTTGTGGGGGAAATTTGCATACATCCGTGTGCTCACCCTAACTTGAAGGTGTAACTGAGCAAGAGACCCTAGCTGTTCAAGTGAAGACAAGCATCCAGAAGAGGGCAGTAGAGTGTAACTGCTGTTTGGCTGTTGTGGGGGAAATTTGCCTATGTCCGTGTGCTCACCCTAACCTGAAGGTGTACCTGAGCAAGAGACCCTAGCTGTTCAAGTGAAGACAAGCATCCAGCAGAGGGCAGAAGAGCAGAGATGCTGATTGGCTGTTGCGGGGGAAATTTGCATACATCCGTGTGCTCACCCTAGCTTGAAGGTGTATCTGAGCAAGAGACCCTAGCTGTTCAAGTGTACACAGGCAGCCAGCAGCGGGCAGTAAAGCGGAGCTGCTGGTTGGCTGTTGTGGGGGAAATTTGCATACGTCCGTGGGCTCACCCTAACTTGAAGGTGTAACTGAGCAAGAGACCCTAGCTGTTCAAGTGAAGACAAGCATCCAGCAGAGAGCAGTAGAGCGGAGCTGATGATTGGCTGTTGCAGGGGCAATTTGCATACGTCCGTGTGCTCACCCTAACTTGAAGGTGTACCTGAGCAAGAGACCCTAGCTGTTCAAGTGAAGTCAAGCTTCCAGCAGAGGGCGGTAGAGCAGAGCTGCTGATTGGCTGTTGTGGGGGATATTTGCATACATCCGTGTGCTCACCCTAGCTTGAAGGTGTATCTGAGCAAGAGACCCTAGCTGTTCAAGTGTACACAGGCAGCCAGCAGCGGGCAGTAAAGCGGAGCTGCTGGTTGGCTGTTGTGGGGGAAATTTGCATACGTCCGTGTGCTCACTCCAACTTGAAGGTGGTTTGTGGAGGAGCTATTGTCAAGTGACACGTAATCCTGAAACACTTCTTCATTGTTTCCCTCCCTACCCCCTCCTCTAAGCAAAAAAAAAAACAACCGCTGTAAAGATCAAGAGGGAGCTCGAGGGCAGGTAGAAGTTGAAAGAAGTTGAACCATGACGTCACAGCCTGCAGGTAAGGGACTGACTGGTGACTGGTAAGTAGTTTTTCTTTTATTTTCCCTCAGGTGTTATCGTGCGGGACGCAGAGGTTGCTGAGTGAATGCTGGCTGAGAAGGGGAGTGAATAACAGATAAGCTCTTTTGTTCTTTTTGTATCTCGAGGGGATGGCAGGGAAGGTAGTGCAATGTTCCTCCTGCAGAATGTTTGAGGTGAGGGACGCCGTCAGTGACCCGGATGATTTCATCTGTGGGAAGTGCACCCATCTCCAGCTCCTCAGAAACTGCGTTAGGGAACTGGAGCTGGATGAACATCAGATCATTCGGGAGGCAGAGGTGGTCATAGATAGAAGCTTCAGGGATGTAGTTACTCTGAAGAATAAAGATAGACGGATGACAGTGAGAGGGGCTGGGAGGAAGCAGTCAGTACAGGGATCCCCTGTGGTCGTTCCCCTTAGTAACAAGTATACCGCTTTGGATACTGTTGGGGGGGGGACTTACCAGGGGTAAGCCATGGGGCACAGGTCTCTGGCACAGAGTCTGTCCCTGTTGCTCAGAAGGGAAGGGGGAGAGGAGTAGAGCATTAGTCATTGGAGGCTCCATAGTTAGGGGGATTGATAGGAGATTCTGTGGGAACGAGAGAGACTCACAGTTGGTGTGTTGCCTCCCAGGTGCCAGGGAGCGTGAAGTCTCGGATCATGTTTTCTGGATCCTTAAGGGGGAGGGGGAGCAGCCCCAAGTCGTGGTCCACATAGGTACCAACGACATAGGTAGGAAAAGGGATAGGGATGTAAGGCAGGAATTCAGGGAGTTAGGGTGAAAACTTAGATCTAGGACAAACAGAGTTATTATCTCTGGGTTGTTACCCGTGCCATGTGATAGCGAGACGAGGAACAGGGAGAGAGAGGAGTTGAACACGTGGCTACAGGGATCGTGCAGGAGGGAGGGTTTCAGATTTCTGGATAATTGGGACTCATTCTGGGGTCGGTGGGACCTCTACAAACGGGATGGTCTACACCTGGACCAGAGGGGTACCAATATCCTGGGGGAGAAATTCGCTAATGCTCTTCGGGAGGGTTTAAACTAGTTCAGCAGGGGCTTGGGAACCTGAATTGTAGCTCCAGTATACAGGAGGTTGAGAGTAGTGAGGACATGAGTAAGGTTTCAAAGTTGCAGGAGTGTACCGGCAGGCAGGATTATGGTTTAAAGTGTGTCTTCTTCAATGCCAGGAGCATCCGGAATCAGGTGGGTGATTAAGGTGGTACCTGGGACTTGGATGTTGTGGCCATTTCGGAGACATGGATAGAGCAGGGACAGGAATGGTTGTTGCAGTTGCCGGGGTTTAGATATTTCAGTAAGCTCAGGGAAGGTGGTAAAAGAGGAGGAGGGGTGGCATTGTTAGTCAAGGACAGTATTACGGTGGCAGAAAGGACGTTTGATGAGGACTCGTCTACTGAGGTAGTATGGGCTGAGGTTAGAAACAGGAAAGGAGAGGTCACCCTGTTCGGTGTTTTCTATAGGCCTTCGAAAAGTTCCAGAGATGTAGAGGAGAGGATTGCAAAGATGATTCTGGATAGGAGCGAAAGCAACAGGGTAGTTGTTATGGGGGACTTTAACTTTCCAAATATTGACTGGAAACGCTATAGTTCGAGTACTTTAGATGGGTCTGTTTTTGTCCAATGTGTGCAGGAGGGTTTCCTGACACAGTATGTAGATAGGCCAACGAGAGGCGAGGCCATATTGGATTTGGTACTGGGTAATGAACCAGGACAGGTGTTAAGATTTGGAGGTAGGTGAGCACTTTGGTGATAGTGACCACAATTCGATTACGTTTACTTTAGTGATGGAAAGGGATAGGTATATACCGCAGGGCAAGAGTAATATCTGGGGGAAAGGCAATTATGATGCGATGAGGCAAGATTTAGGATGCAGCGGATGGAACGGAAAACTGCAGGGGATGGGCACAATGGAAATGTGGAGCTTGTTCAAGGAACAGCGACTGCGTGTCCTTGATAAGTATGTACCTGTCAGACAGGGAGGAAGTGGTCGAGCAAGGGAACCGTGGTTTACTAAAGCAGTCGAAACACTTGTCAAGAGGAAGAAGGAGGCTTATGTAAAGATGAGACGGGAAGGTTCAGTTAGGGCGCTCGAGAGTTACAAGTTAGCTAGGAAGGACCTAAAGAGAGAGCTAAGAAGAGCCAGGAGGGGACATGAGAAGTCTTTGGCAGGTAGGATCAAGGATAACCCTAAAGCTTTCTATAGATATGTCAGGAATAAACGAATGACGAGGGTAAGAGTAGGGCCAGTCAAGGACAGTAGTGGGAAGTTGTGCGTGGAGTCCGAGGAGATAGGAGAGGTGCGAAATGAATATTTTTCGTCAGTATTCACACAGGAAAAAGACAATGTTATCGAGGAGAATACTGAGATTCAGGCTACTAGACTAGAAGGGCTTGAGGTTCATAAGGAGGAGGTGTTAGCAATTCTGGAAAGTGTGAAAATAGATAAGTCCCCTGGGCCGGATGGGATTTATCCTAGGATTCTCTGTGAAGCTATGGAGGAGGTTGCTGAGCCTATGGCTTTGATCTTTAAGTCATCTTTGTCTACAGGAATAGTGCCAGAAGACTGGAGGATAGCAAATGTTGTCCCCTTGTTCAAGAAGGGGAGTAGAGACAACCCCGGTAACTATAGACCAGTGAGCCTTACTTCTGTTGTGGGCAAAATCTTGGAAAGGTTTATAAGAGATAGCATGTTTAATCATCTGGAAAGGAATAATTTGATTAGAGATAGTCAACATAGTTTTGTGAAGGGTAGGTCGTGCCTCACAAACCTTATTGAGTTCCTTGAGAAAGTGACCAAACAGGTGGATGAGGGTAAAGCAGTTGATGTGGTGTATATGGATTTCAGTAAAGCGTTTGATAATGTTCACCACGGTAGGCTACTACGGAAAATACGGAGGCATGGGATTCAGAGTGATTTAGCAGTTTGGATCAGAAATTGGCTAGCTGGAAGAAGACAAAGGGTGGTGGTTGATGGGAAATGTTCAGACTGGAGTCCAGTTTCTAGTGGTGTACCACAAGGATGTGTTTTGGGGCTACTGCTGTTCGTAATTTTTATAAATGACCTGGAGGAGGGCGTAGAAGGATGGGTGAGTAAATTTGCAGATGACACTAAAGTCGGTGGAGTTGTGGACAGAGCGGAAGGATGTTACAAGTTACAGAGGGACACAGATAAGCTGCAGCGCTGGGCTGAGAGGTGGCAAATGGAGTTTAATGCAGAAAAGTGTGAGGTGATTCATTTTGGAAGGAATAACAGGAAGACAGAGTACTGGGCTAATGGTAAGATTCTTGGCAGTGTGGATGAGCAGAGAGATCTTGGTGTCCATGTACATAGATCCCTGAAAGTTGCCACCCAGGTTGAGAGGGTTGTTAAGAAGGCGTACGGTGTGTTAGCTCTTATTGGTAGAGGGATTGAGTTTCGGAGCCATGAGGTCATGTTGCAGCTGTACAAAACTCTGGTGCGGCCGCATTTGGAGTATTGCGTGCAATTCTGGTCGCCGCATTACAGGAAGGATGTAGAAGCATTGTAAAGGGTGCAGAGGAGATTTACCAGAATGTTGCCTTGTATGGAGGGAAGATCTTGGGCGAAATTCTCCGGAAACGGCGCGATGTCCGCCGACTGGCGCCCAAAACTGCGCAAATCAGTCGGGCATCGCGCCGCCCCAAAGGTGCGGAACGCTCCGCATCTTTGGGGGCCGAGCCCCAACCTTAAGGGGCTAGGTCGGCGCCGGATGAATTTCCGCCCCGCCAGCTGGCGGAAAAGGCCTTTGGTGCCCCGCCAGCTGGCGCGGAAATGACATCTCCGGGCGGCGCATGCGCGGGAGCGTTAGCAGCCGCTGACGGCATTCCCGCGCATGCGCAGTGGAGAGAGTATCTTCCGCCTCCGCCATGGTGGAGACCGTGGCGAAGGCGGAAGGGAAAGAGTGCCCCCGCGGCACAGGCCCGCCCGCGGATCGGTGGGCCCCGATCGCGGGCCAGGCCACCATGGGGGCACCTCCCGGGGCCAGATCGCCCCGCGCCCCCCCCAGGACCCCGGGTGCTCCTGGTTTAATGTACGCCGGTGGGACTTCGGCCCATCCGGGCCGGAGAATCGCGGGGGGGGGGCGCCAACCAGCGCGGCACGATTCCCGCCCCCGGCGAATATCCGGTGGTGGAGAATTTGGCAACCGGCAGGGGCGGGATTCACGCCAGCCCCCGGCGATTCTCCGACCCGGCGGGGGGTCGGAGAACTCGCCCCTTATGAGGAAAGGCTGAGGGACTTGAGGCTGTTTTCGTTAGAGAGAAGGTTAAGAGGTGACTTAATTGAGGCATACAAGATGATCAGAGGATTGGATAGGGTGGACAGTGAGAGCCTTTTTCCTCGGATGGTGATGTCGAGCACGAGGGGACATACCTTTAAATTGAGGGGAGATAGATATAAGACAGATGCCAGAGGTAGGTTCTTTACTCAGAGAGTAGTAAGGGCATGGAATGCCCTGCCTGCAACAGTAGTGGACTCGCCAACACTAAAGGCATTCAAATGGTCATTGGATAGACATGTGGACGATAAGGGAATAGTGTAGATGGGCTTTAGAGTGGTTTCACAGGTCGGCGCAACATCGAGGGCCGAAGGGCCTGTTCTGCGCTGTCATGTTCTATGTTCTATAATGTTTTTATTGACGTTTTGTTTTACATATTATATACTATACAAGCAGTAATGTGCCGGTTACAATCTACATATCAATTTCCTTTGATATGGTACCTCCTCCCCTGCCCACCTAGTTGGTGAATGACCTCCATGCTTTGCGGAAGCCATCCTCTGACCCTTGGATGGCGAACTTGATCGTCTCCAGGTGGAAAAATTCCGATCGGCCTGCCAACCAGTCTGCGGCTGTGGATGGTACTGCTGATCTCCAGACAAGCAGGATTCTCCGGCAGGTGATTAGATAAAGCTGGGGCTTCGACCCTCTTCCCATGAATAGTTCTGGCTGGTCTGATACCCTGAAGACTGCCACTTTTGGGCACGGCTCCACCCTCACAACCTTGGACATTGCCTCGAAGAAGGCTGTCAGAACCCGACAAGTCTGGGACAAGCCCAGAACATGCGGGCGTGGTTGGCTGGGCCTTCTTGGCACCGTTCACATTTGTCCTCCACCTCCGGGAAGAACCTGCTCGTTCTGGTTCTTGTTAGCTGCGCCCTGTGCAGCACATGCAGCTGCATTAGCCTTGTGCATGAGTAGGTGGAGTTGGCTCTGCACAGTGTTCCGCTCCAGAGTCCCCACCCTATTTCCGTCCCTAGCTCTTCCTACCATTTTTCCCGTGTTTCGTCCAGTAGGGAGCGCGTCCTTTCTAAACATCGTTCGTACAGGTCCCCACAGTTTCCCCTCCCCAGACTGTCCGTGTCCAGTTACCCTCGAGCATTGTGCTTTTTGGGGTTCGTGGGAATGTAGTCGTCTGCTTGCAGAGAAAGTTTTTGATATGTGTATGTCGGAGTCTGTTCCTGTTTGGTAAGTCCAGTCTCTCTGTCAGCTCCTCTAAGGTCGCTAGCCTGCCACCCGTTTAAAAGCCCCTAACCGTCAGTGTCCCCCAGTCCTGTCTCCACCTCTTGAAGGTGGCTTCTAGCATGGCTTGTGCGAACCTATGGTTGCCATAGTTGCCGCAGATGAGGGCCATGATGCACACTTCAGTCAGACTGAAATGTTGCCTCATCTGGTTCCACATTCCCAGGGCCGCTACCACCACTGGGTTTGTTCAATGTTTTGCTGGTGACAAGAGCTCGAAAGGTCAGCCATGTACATGAGGACTCCTCCATCCTCACCCATTCCATGCTTGGGTCCTTCGCCCATCACCTCACTCTTTCCGTTGTGGCTGCTCAGTGGTAGTATTCCATGTTTGGGAGGGCCAGGCATCCCATGTTTCTTCTCCTTTGCAGTACTGTTTTGGGGATTCTTGGACTCTTGTGCCCCCCCCACCACCCACCCCACACACAAACACCATAATCATCTTATCTATTGAATGGAAAAAGGCCTTGGGGGTATAGATCGGTATGGATCTAAGCAGGAAGAGGAACCTGGGCAGTACGTTCATCTTGATCATCTGCACCCTCCCCGCCAGGGAAAGCGGGAGTGCATCCCATCTCAGTAGATCCTGTTTGACTTCCTCCACCAGATTGGTTAGGTTCCACTTGTGGATCCCCCAGGTAGCAGAATGTGTTTCGGGCTATTTTAAATGGTAGACCTTCCAGCTCTGCCCCTCCCCCTCTCGGGTTCAACTGGACAACTTTGCTTTTGCCCAGGTTGGGTTTGTAGCCTGAGAAGGCTCCGAACTCTCCCAGGAACATAATGATTTCTTTCATACCGCTTTGTGGGTCTGAGATGTAGAGGAGCAGGTCATCTGCATACAGTGAGACTCTGTGCCCCCCCCTTCAGATTCCCTCCCAACCTCTTGTCACTCTCAGGGCAATTACCAGCCGCTCGATTGCCAGGGCAAACCGGAAAGGGGACGGCAAGCGTCCCTACCTTGTGCTTCTGTGTAGCTGGAAGTATTCAGAGCTGGTGGCTTTGGTCTGTAAGCTTGCCTTGGGGGCGTTGTACAGGACTTTCACCTATGAGGTGAACCCTGTCCCTAGTCCAAACCGTTCTAGTACCTCAGTGAAGTATTATTATTCTACTCTGTCGAATGCCTTTTCTGCATTCTGGGAAACGATCGCCTCTGGTGTTCTCTCCCCGATGGGATCATTATCACATTCAGCAGGTGCCTGATGGTCACAGTTAGCTGTCTACCCTTAGCAAAGCCCGTCTGGTCTTCGGCGACCACCTCTGGTACGCAGTTCCCCAGCCGCTTGGCCAGGAGTTGTACAAGTCTTTTTGCATCTACATTGAGCAGTGAAATGAGTCAGTATGATCCACACTCGATTGGGTCTTTGTCCTTTTTGGGTATCAGCATTATGTGGCCTTTTACAGCGTTGGAGGCATGGTGCCCCTCGCTAGTGAGTATGCTTTAAAACTCACCTGTTGCCTTAGGCAGAGAAAACAGCAGCTGTATTTTCATCGAAAGCAAAAACCACATCACCAAGATTTCAACCACCTACAATCCTTTGACCTGCAAGGCTTCTATGCACTTCAAGGAGAAAAAGCTTTTACTAGTCTGTAATTGACAGCTTCCAGACAGCCAGATGCCTGGATTTTAAAACTTAATTTCCCTTTATGCTTGAATGGATCTCAAGTACCTTGCCGTGAAACTAACCACAATGTTTATAAACATCTAGCTATGATTGACAACTTATGACAACATCAAAAGCAGTTAAGTGCTTTATGCTGAGAAAAAGAATAAGGGACAGCACTTAACTCCGAGATGTTTCTAAATGCTGGATTCTTCGCTGCATTGGGAACTCCGCTACCATTGGTGAGCGGCGGAGAATCCAGCATATCATTTTTGTGATGTGGAGATGCCGGCGTTGGACTGGGGTGAGCACAGTAAGAAGTCTTACAACACCAGGTTAAAGTCCAACAGGTTTGTTTCGATGTCACTAGCTTTCGGAGCGCTGCTCCTTCCTCAGGTGACCTGAGGAAGGAGCAGCGCTCCGAAAGCTAGTGCCATCGAAACAAACCTGTTGGACTTTAATCTGGTGTTGTAAGACTTCTTACTGTATAATTTTTGTATTAGTTGTCATTTGCCTTACTAGCTTTAACTTTATCAATGTTTGTTTCTTTATTTCTGAGCCAGTTTTCTTATTCATTGTATTTGCTGGAGTTCAGAAGAATGAAGGGGGACCCGATAGAAAGCTATAAAAGGTCTGGAATTAGCAAATTTCAGAAATCATAAGAGACTGTGCCAAAATACATTGGATGGAGAAATTGGCAAATAAAACAGTTGAGGAAGAGTCGAAAATATTTCTATATTAAAACTGCAAATCGATAATTCCACTCTACCCAGTCGAACGCCTTCTCCACGTCGAGCGAGATTATGATCTCCAGGACACGACCCTCCCCCGGAGCAAGCACCACATTCAACAGTCAGCTCACATTCGCTGTCAACCTCCACCCCTTAACAAAACCCGTTTGGTCACTGTCAGTCTACCCCCCACCCCCCCCCAATCTCCTCCAGTCAACAGTTAGCCTGTCGTCTTCTCTAACCACCTCCCCTTCCCCCTCCCTTCTAGACCCAACGAGCTTAACCAAACAATCCCAATACATTGCAGCCCCATCTCCCACTAACTAACTTTAAAGTGGTAGTAAGGTGACCACCCACCCCAGGTCCCACCTATTCCTTAACTATTGCCTTCATATCTGCCCCAAGCACGTTTCCCCCGGATCCTCTTTCCCAGCCATAATAAACAAAGGTCTTAAACTGAGGTCTTAAACCCATCCCCCCCACCGCGCCCCAGCAACTACTGAGTCCATAAAGAAGGAAAATCATTTTTGAAAAACCCCATCCAAACATCTCCACCATTAACCCAACTCAACACCTTAACAACATGAACATGAACAATAAAAGCAGTAAAATATTAACATCCCAACCGACCAACCGCCCGCCCGCCCGTATCCCAGAAATTGTGTCTAGACCATGATCTTTGATAAAGACCTCCGCCTGCTCAAGACTTTCGAAATTGAAATCTTTTGCATTTAACATGACCCTTAATTTCGCTGGGTGCACAACCTCAAATTGCTCTCCTCGATTAAACAGGACCACCTTCACAATATTGAAGACCACCTGTTGCTTTGCCAGTTCTGTGCCAATGTCCTGGTAAATCTTTACCATGTTGTCGTCCCAGTTGATGTTCTGGGCTTTCTTGGCCTATTCCAGGACCTGCTGCGTTCTCTGAAAACGATGAAATCGAATGATCACCATTCTAGGTGACTCATTCGGTTGCGATCTCCGCCTCAAGGCCCTGTGCTCAGCAAATACCTCATCACCGCTCATCAATTGGGAAAACTTTGCAGTGACATAGTCGGTCGACCGTGCACCCACAACTCCCTCAGGTAAACCCACCAGCCTCAGGTTCATTCGCCTGGACCTGTTTTCTAAATCATCCAGCTTTGCCTTGAAGTCCTTGTTCCTGTCTCTGGCGATCGACATTTCAGCCTCCAAGGATGCAAGTCTGTCTTCGTGCTGGGACTCTAAGGCGTTCTCCACATTTTTCAATCTCTGCACCTGCGTGCCTACCACTTTAATTGTT
The DNA here is from genome assembly GCF_047496885.1 of Scyliorhinus torazame. Lineage (NCBI taxonomy): Eukaryota > Metazoa > Chordata > Chondrichthyes > Carcharhiniformes > Scyliorhinidae > Scyliorhinus > Scyliorhinus torazame. The sequence goes on along the minus strand of NC_092714.1, from coordinate 72,318,244 downwards.
TTACTCAGTTGGATCCTGACTGGGCCTAAAGCTTCTTCCACCGTGGCTTTAAATTAAACCTTCAATTCCTGACCATGTTTCTTGAAGCGCTCATCCATTTGGTCACCAAATTTCTTTAACTCTCTGGCTCCCACTCCTACCATCATGTTGAGAGTGATAGGCATGTGCGCTTGCGCCGCCATCTTTGATGCCTCATTGCTTGGGCTCGGCATCTGCTATTTCACCCCTCTGCCCCTTTTCGATGTCAATTTCAACATCATACGCTTTGTTGTCAGTTTCACTTCCCGGAAAATCCATTTTAAATAACAAATTCCTCCAATCGGGCAGATAAGCCGAAAGTGCCGGAGCCTGCGTGGGATCCACCCAAGATGCAGCGGCTATTTCATGCCACCGCACTGGAAGTCATCCTGGAATATTTTTAAAGGATTTTAAAGAATGGGATGGCACAGTGGCACAGTGGTTAGCACTGCTGCCTCACAGGACCAGGGATCCGGTTGGGTAACTGAGTGGAGTTTGTACATTCTCCCCATGTCTGCGTGGGTTTCCTTTGGCTACTCCGGTTTCCTCCCACAGGCCAAAGATGTGCGAATTAGGTGGATTGGCCATGCTAAATTGCCCCTTAGTTCCAAAAAAGGATAGGTGCAGTTATGGGGATAGGGTACAGGCGTGGGCCTAGGGAGGGTGCTCTTTCACAGGGTCCGTGTAGACTTGATGGGCCAAATGGCCTTTGTCTGTATTGTAGTGATTCTATGATCCATTAACGATGGGAGGTAGGGGAAATTAACGTTTGTTAAGGATGCTATGGGTTATTTTATTTAGTATAGTTTTAGTATTTTGAAATATTCTTTCATGGGATTTGGGTGTCGCTGGCAAGATCAACATCTTTTACCTTAAACTTAAACTGCCCTTAAACTGAGTGACTTGCTAGACCATTTCAAAATTAACAACAATTCTATGGGACTGGAGTCACATGTAGGCCAGACCCCGAAAGGATGGCAGATTTCCTTCCCTAAAGGTCATTAGTGAACCAGATTGGTTTTTACAACAAACAATGGTAGTTGCCTTGGTCACCATCACTGAGACTAGCTTTAATTTCAAGATATATTAATTTAAAATAAATTCCACCAGCTGAGATTTGAACCCATATCCCCAAAGCACTAACCTGGGTCTTTGGAAAACCAATCCTGTGACATTACCACTACACCCTTGCATTTTTTGAATTGTCTTAACTGTTGTGGTGGAATTTGTCACGCCTGTCAAAATGTGAGCAGAGTTTTCAAAGCAGGTTGCTGGTTGTGAATTGGCCTGAAACCTCCTCTGTGCAATGGAAATTGTTAATAAAAATATTCCCCTTTTCAGCTTTGTATTTACAGGACATGAACCAGGGAGGGAAAAGCTTCAAGGAAGAGCTGTATATTGGATTAACACAGTGGCTAAGGTCTGCACTCGAATGAGTGCCGTCCTTATTTTTTATTTATTGAACTTGTAAACATTGTGCCTAGGAAACAATCATGAATGCATTCTGTGAACCCCTCCCTTCTTGGCCACCATCACTGCCATTTTCCCAGGAAACCTTTGGATTGTTTAACTTCCTCCATTGTTACAGCTCAAGTACTTCGATAAATCAATTCCCCGATTCTTTTCTCACTGTATATATTTATAGTTTATAATCGTCTAAAGTAGTGACACAGAGTCTTTACTATTTCCAAACTAAGTTTAGAGACACTCAGTCTGAGCAAAATCTTTTTGATAATGTAATTTCTTCTGAATGGTATAATTGCACCTTTAATTATTAATTCCATTTGTCCTCCCGTTTTGCTTATTATGTCTCTTGAAACTTTCATTTAAAATTTTTTTTTAGAGTATCCAATTAATTTTTTACAATTAAGGGGCAATTTAGCATGGCCAATCCACCTACTCTGCACATCTTTGGGTTGTGGGGGCGAAACCCACGCAAACACGGAGAGAATGTGCAAACTCCACACGGACAGTGACCCAGAGCCGGGATTGAACCCGAGACCTCGGCGCCGTGAGGCAGTAATGCTAACCACTGTGCCATCTATTGAAACTTTCATAACCAGGAATACATGGTTCTACATTTTGTTTTGTCTGAAGCTAAGTGGTTGTTAAAGGTGTAACATAATACTTTCCGGTTTATGAATAATGTCTCCAGTATCCCAATTCTGACCCCCAAGTGCCAATGACGCATGATCTCTGGATGGGAGGGGGGGGGGGGGAATGCTAGAAATGTGTCCATTTTTACCTTACAGTACTGACCCTGTTTGTGTTTGCTGAGTCACTGGGAGTGTACATCATTTACTGTGGTTCATCTCCAGTGCCCACTGCCCCATGTAACCGGGAAATCTGGCATCTGGTAACCCTTGGAGGAGGAATTGCACAATTTCTCCATCACATTTATGAGGGGGTCTAACCCTGATATACCTTTTTTATTGTCCAATCTTCAGGTCTCCACCCTTTTGCCTGGTTATCATAGATCAACAATGCAAACACTAGATGACCATAACAGCTGCAGACAAAGATCAGTCTGCTCACAGTTACAATATTGAACAGCCTGTCGTAGCTAACACGGAGACACACACTTATATTCACCTTCCGCAGCACTGCACCTCTAATCGTGTGAGGGAAACCCACTTCAGCTCGAGTCTCTGTTCTGCTGTCATCAGTCAGGGGCTGCCTCTGGTGCAATGCTGTAATGTAAATGTGACATGAATACATGCAATATGGTCTGTTCTGAAAACTCACGCTGGGAAGAGTGACGTGTGCAGTGATATTGAATATGTTTGTGAAGATTTCTATTGAAATTGTGAGCATGTTTTGAGGATGTGCTTGCTAGACTCACAGGGGAAGATAGTAACATTAGAAATCTTTCACATTACATTGGCTGCCACGGTAAGTTCGCATCTGCTGTACTGTCAGTTTTTGAAATTTGGGTTTTACTGTTTCTAAGCCTTTATCAAAACAAAGTTGCTACAAATGATATAATTATGCTCCCTCGTCTGTATACAAACATACAGTTCTGACTTGAATGACACGTTCAATAGCAACACTGTCCATTCATAGGAGGCTGACAAATTGCAAAATCAAGGTCGTGTGAATATACATATTCCAAGTGGAGGTAGCTGGTCAGGATTAGCTCAAATATGCTGTAAATCCCAAAATATTAGCACAAGGAATACTTAGCAAAATCCATCATTACCAATGCTTCCAAACAAATGAATTTTGCTGAAAAACATTTACAATAAATGCATTACTTAAATTCTTAATGAAGTTGAAAGCACAATGGAGAAACATTTATTTAACAAAACAAATTTCTTGATCTTTAGCACACCAAAGCTGTTAGTTAATGATTACATAGGTGATCAAAGTCTGTTAAGATTCTGGCTATACTGCTAGTCACACAGTTTTTGTATTATAATTGCAAAGCAGCACAGTTTTGTGGGACCATAGATTCTAACCACGTTCACATAGAGAGAGTGTTCAAATTAGCCCAATTAACTCATCCTGTAGAATGTGCTTGTGCTGGCTGGGATTTCGCACAACCAACCATGGTGTGTCTGTAACCATGGAGTATAGTGTGGGCATGGAGTACAGCATGGGTAGACTGTGGAATCAGTTTCTTAATTTTACAAATCACATAGTGCTTTGCGATGCCATTACAGCAGTGTTTTTTTGAGTTTTAAAATATTTTATAGAAGAAGGCAATGTAATGATATTTCTGTGGATCATGTAGCATAGGATATATGGCAAAGAGACAGGTCATTCTACCCAACATGCTGCTGTTTATGCTGCATCGAGCCTCCTCCCATTTTTAATCATTTAAATCTGCCAACGGAACAGTTCATTCCCTCAAATGTTCGTTTCACTCCCCCTTAAATGCATCTATACTATTCACTTCAACCGCTCCCTGCGGTAACAAGTTCCACATTTTACCCTCTTTACAGCCCGGTGGCACAGTGGTTAGCACTATTGCCTCACAACGCCAGGGACCCGGATTCAATTTCAGCCGTGGGTGACTGTGTGATGTTTGTACATTTGCCCCATGTCTGCTTGAGTTTCCTCTGGGTGCTCCAGTTCAAAGATGTGTAGGTTAGGTGGATTAGCCATGCTAGGTTGACCCTTAGTGTCCGAACCTGAGAAGGTTAGATGGGGTTATGGGGATAGGGTGGGGAGTGGGCCTAGATAGGGTGCTCTTTCAGAGGGTCGGTGCATACACGATGTGCTGAATGGCCTCCGTCTGCACTGTCGGAATTCTATATTTCTTTTGGTGAAAAATGATTATCCTGAACTCCTCATTGGATTTCTTGGTGACTAGTTATGGGGCTGGATTCTCCGATTTTGAAGCTATGTCCAGAGGAAATGTCTGGTTGTACGACAAAAAGGTTAGTGACGCGCCCGCACCGATGCTCCGACCGGTGAGGGGCTAGCAACCACACCACGTAAAACGCACACCCTTCCCAATATAAACGCCTGGAGAATTGCCGGGTCCGTGGCAGCGGATGCGCACGGTGACAACCTGCAGCGGTCATGCCATACAACATGGCGCCGGCTGCACACGGACCCGACCTGCCAGATAGTGCCCCCCTGGACACCACCTCGTCATGCTTGGTCCACCCCCAACAGTTCCCCCAGCCCTCGCCGAAGCCCCGCCGGCCAGCAGCACGGCCCCCCCCCCCCCCCCGACTGTGACGCCGCTGGACACAGTTTGCAGCCGCCACGGCGGGTTCATGAAAACTGAGAACACACGTGTCCCGTGCCATCGGGAACTCGGCTCATCGGGGGCGGAGCATCTGGGGCGGGGGGGGGGGGGGTCTTCAGGTAGCATCCTAAGGCGGTCCCAACAGCGTGCAGTGTACTCCTCGTGATGCTGTTTTGGAAGGGGCAGAGCATCCGAATATAGGCGCCGCCCCGAATTTGATCACAAACATGGATTCTCCATCCTATCGTCAATTACGATATTGGGGTCGGGCACGGAGAATCCCGCCCAATATCTTCACGAGGTCTCCCTGTTACTCACATCAGAATAAAATCAATCCGAGTGTGCAGTACAAACCACTTCAGGTGAACCAGCATGGAACCAGATTTATTCTGGACTGCATGTTCCTGGACTGAAAATAAATTAGGCATTAATGACTGACATTTTCAAATATCACAGCTGTAACAATAACAGCTGTGACAATATGCCAACTCACTGCCTAATTGGTGTACTTGGCTATGTGAGTTTAGAATTGATTCATTGATATAGCAGTAATAATTCTTAATCTACAATTGAATAGTCAAATTGATTTTTGATTTCTTGGGCGCAACCTGCTCATTTTCCAGCTCCTAGAACCACAATGTATTTGAGCTGATCTTCAAAACCTTATTCAAAAAGTTCACCTTTGTGAATGTTCTACTTGTACTTACAGTTATTCCTAATAAATTATACTGAAACTGCAGAGGAATTTGACCTTTTCATAATTAATAATCTATGGAAAAAGCTACTATACCTTGAATATTCAATTATATTTACAGCCCCCTCTAAATCTCCTTTAGTCTGGATGAGAATATATTACCTGCCCTCATTGTCTGCCGGCATACGAACAATCATGTAGCTGTTCATTTCCTGGCAGACTTAGAGACTCCCAGCCAAAGGAACTGAGACTGAGGTAATTAACTCATTCAGCACAGGACTGGGCAAACATTCAGCTTGGTGTGGAATTGCTGATTAAAATTATGGACACAAATAGAAAAGTTTCCCCAAAGAGTTCCTCAGTTAGCTCTTCATATCTGCTCTGACTCTTTGCTGGAGAAATTTCAAACTCCACCTTCTTCAGAGTACACGGGGCGCGATTTAACGGAAAAAGTTCTAACTCATTTTGGACGTGATTGGCGGGAAGGGTGCCGACGGCCACGTTGTCGAGATCGCTGCCCATATTTAACAGTACTTACTGCCAGAAATTAGCCCCCTGGAGTTTCTCGCCATTACTGGCTGTCTCGCTGTCTGATTCGCCAGCCCCCCCCGCCTCAGGGTCCTGCTGCTAACAAGGGGGAGCTGCCTTTAAATGCTCCCTCACCTCTCACCCACTCCCAGTCAACACACAAGCATGGCAGCGCATAGACCTGCTCTTCGCTTTGGCAATGTGACCTGACCAGGCTTCTCGACGCAGTGGGTGTGAGACGGGACATCCTGTCCCCGAGGGGGTCGGAAGGCCAGCAGCAGGGCCACCAATTCCACCTGGGGGGCAGTGGCAGTGGCTGACAGTTCAGGCAGCATGACCAGGAGGATCCCCCTTCTCGGCCCCTGACTCTTGGCAATGCCACCCTGACACTCGTGCAACTTTGCACTGCTACCCTGGCACCCAGGCAGTGCTCCTGCTGGCTTGGTAGTGCCACACGGGCATCTTGACAGTGCCAGGGTGGCAGTGCCAAAGTGCCAAGGTGCCCACGTTCCAGTGGGAGGCCAGGGAGCTACCCTGCATTTACCCTAACCACCCAGAGGCCTCCGATGGCCCGGGAGACCCCCAGGGTGATGTTCCGTCTGGTCCATGTTTGCGTGAACCAGCACTGATCGGCGCCTGGCTGCAGCCTCCCTTGGGAGCCATTGTCATTTGGTCGCGCCCATTTTGGGTGGGGGTCTGACTTCGACGTCTCGCAGGATTTGGGTGAATACCTCGAGGCGTGGAGGCTGTCGGGAGGTCAGCTGGAGGCCACTCCCGCGATTCTCCAGCCATGTTGTGTTCTCGCTTGAACGCAACGCGGCAAGAGAATTGCGGCCACAATGTCGGAAGACCAATGACTTCCACTGAGCTGCAAGGGTAAGTTACCACCTCCCTCTTGACATCAGTTCCGGCTGCCACCACTGAAATTCACAAACCCCCCCCGCCCCCGACAAATCACTGGATGACACCTCACAACCCCTACAACTGGTCTTTGGACTTGTTCCTCAGCAGTGCTTTGCACCCACTAGCACAACTCCTTTATGTCCAGTTGCAGTGCCCACACATGCCACCTGCCATAGACCCCCCGATCCATCAATCGTGCAGTTCACGGTGCCCTCTCTTTGTCCCGCAGGATAAGTTGGATCATAATAGGTGTTAAAGAGCCAAGACGGGCAGAGGAGTAGCAGAGATCAGAGTCCTCACCCTCCACAAGGAACATGTCCTGGAGATCACGGAATTGACAGGGGAGAGAGCAGTCACTGACAGTGAGGTTGGCCTGTGCCGCAGAGCTGAGGATCCACTGTACCTTCACCCAGAATACCTGTCTCAAATAAGTTGTTCATGTCAGACAAAATGATCCTTCCCTCTCACTGACCACATGTCCATTCTCTCACAGGATCTCCATCTGATGGGGCTGGGCCTTCCACAGTTGTCCCCACCCTTGCCACAAAAGAGACCACCTCAGATGAGAACTCTGGAGAGAACACCGGCGATGCATCACAGCTATCACCCCCACTTTCCACCAGAGCAGAGGTACACAACTCAGGGGGGGGGCGACATTAGTGGACAGGCTTCTGGGGCACAATCTGGTGAGTGACACACAGTTGCTGATACACATCAGATGGAGGCAGAAACATCCAAGGGATTCAGCAATCGGAGGTCTGCTGGATCCCAGGACTCAGTTGAGTCCCAGTCAGATGCCGAGCCTCTGGGCAAGGTTATTCCAGAGCTGATGCACGGCTGTGAGATTCAGCAGGGGATGTCAGCAACACTCCGGCAGGTGCATAGCTGATTGGAGGAGCCCCAAAGGCTCCGGGCGCAGGAGATGATGCTGACAAAGCGTGGCACCAAGACCAACACTGCTAGTGTGGTAACCATAGTGGAAGGACTGCAGCACAACGCCAGAGTCTATTAAGTGGCTGTGTCCAAGGCGTGGTTCAGTCTGTGACGACCATGGGTGAGGGCCTCAACATCAGGTCCCAGCTGCTGAGGGACATACTCCAGACAGATAAATACTGCTGAGGCACTTCTGGGCATGGCCGAGTCACAGAGGAGCATCACCGAAGGCGTTGACACCATGATGCGGACAATGGCAAGGCTCCAGAACCAGCGGAGCCGGATATTGTAGAGGCCCCTGGAGCTCACTCCTAGGGCCCCCTGGACACTGTCAGGGAGGAAGAAGCGCTGGAGGCCAACCAAATGCCTGCCAACAGAAAGACAATGGTGGAGTCCAGTTCCTATGATTGCCTCCCTCCTGGCACCAGTGCATCTAAAGGGCAGGGGGCTGAATAAGGTGGTCCGGCAATGCCAGTGACACTGGTAAGTCGGCCGGGGCCCTCCGGCACCAGGTCCTCCAGATGACATCCACCAAGGGATGCCTCCACCTTTGATGTGCATTCTGGAACGCATCTTGATGTAGCACTAGACCATGTAAGATCAAGATGATTGAGGATCACTGATTGGGCACAGTAGCTAGGGGCAATGGAAATGTCATATGTGCACTATTAAATCATGTTACACCTGGTACTTGTTAATTTTCCTGTTAAATCTTCACAGCGGGCCTGCCTGCACCCCCACCCCTTGTTGCCCTCCGCTACCCTAACCCCCTGCCCCCAGGCACAGTGGTCCAAGATCAAACACCCCCAATGTAGACCCCATTCAGAGGATGGGTATGAGAACGCTGTGAGCACAAAGACAGCAGTCAGACTTTGGCATAAACTGAGGAGAACCAGACCTAACCACACAGCGAGCGATTATTACTCTCCTGCCTTATATATTGACCTACTGACAGTGCTGACACAGGCCCATCAACCTGGTGTGATGTAACACAGAGCCTCGGAGGATGGAGCATGAAATGTCGGGGTTGGGGGGCTGGGGAAGGAGGTCAATGGTGGGGGAGGAGGGGAAGGGGAGAGGGGGTGAGCTGATGGACAAAGCCTTGTCCTGTGAGAAGCAGGCAGGGAGGAAGACCTCTCTGCTCCTCTGGGCATGCCGGACCCATGCCGCCACAGGTCCTCCATTCTTAATCTCCGGGCTGTTCCACCATCCCCTCCTGTGCACCTCCTCCTCCTCCTCAGACAAGGCCGCATGTTCCTCCTCCTCCTCGCCCTGCTGCTGTGCCAGGTTGTGGAGGGCATAGCAGACATTCACAAAGCGGGAGACCTTCTGGGGAATGTACTGCAATACACCAACAGAGGGGTCCAGGCATTGGAACCACATTTTGAGCAGTCCAATAAACCGCTCAAAGACAGCGCGGATGGCAACATGGGCCTCATTATATTGGGTCTCCACCTCGGTCTCCAACCTCTACACTGCCACCATCAGCCAGGACCTCAGCAGTTATCCCTTATCTCCCAAGAGTCAACCTACCATCCTGGAGTTGTCCTCAAAGATTTTTCTTTTTTTTTTCTTTTTATAAATTTAGAGTACCCAATTCATTTTTCCAATTAAGGGGCAATTTAGAGTGGTCAATCCACCTAGCCTGCACATCTTTGGGTTGTGGGAGCGAAACTCTTGCAAACACGGGGAGAATATGCAAACTCCACACAGTGACCCAGAGCTGGGATCGAACCTGGGACCTTGGCGCCTTGTGGCAGCAGGGCGGTCCTCAAAGATGCCGGGGATCTCTGAGTGTCCCAGGATATAGCTACCATGCACGCTCCCTAGGAAACGTGCACACATGTGCATGATCCAGAGGTGGTGGTTGCACATGGGTTGAACATTCAGGGAGTGGAACCCCTTCTTGTTAATGAAGGGCACTCCCTGGTGCCCTGGTGCGCACAACGACATGCATGTCATCAATTACCCCTGGACCTGGACATCCCAGCGATGGTGGAGAATCCTGCTGCCAAGCACCTGTGGACTTGGTTCAACTCATAGTTTATATATCAGCTGCATGGATGCATTTGAACGCTGTAGCTTGTGAAATGCTGCACAAGTCCCCGCTCGAGCCATGGAACAAACCAGTGGCATTAAAGTTCAGGGTTACGGTGACCTTTACGGCAACTGGGAGCCAGTGTTCTCCTCCATGGGGTGCCAAGTCTGCGAGGGCATGGCACAAGGCGCTGCATTGTATTTTTGTTGAGACAGAATCTCCTGTGTCACATGCTGCCCGTCATCTCCTCGAAAGACCAATGATGCCTGTACACCTTGGGCCATCACTGGCGTCCCCCTCTGGGTTCCTGATGGGAGGACGGGCGGACGGGTCTTCAGGTTGTGCGGCGGCCCCCTGCACATGGGGTGCTGCCTCCAACATGTGTCCATGCTGCTGCCTTCTACGCCATCCAGCCACCTGGGTTGCCACCAGCACTCCGAGGGCATCCTCTGCATGATCGACACCACCACCCATTCTGGCCTCTGTAAGGAATTGTAGAGAAGGCCACAATCAATTAGAACTTCCAACCCGGGACCCTCAATTCCCCTAAGCCTCCCTCTCCCTTACGTGTCCCACCTTCTCTCAGAGTGCCATCCACTGAATCAGTTGTGCTGGAAAAGCTCGCAGTGCCCTCACCCCGGCCACAGCAGGAACCCCTAGACCCCAGATCCCTGCCGGGAATATTAGGGAGGCCCTGCTCAGGGGCCCTCTGTTGAACCACACACTCACCCTCTGGTTGTGAGGATATCCCCAGTGCTGAAGCCCAGCTTTTGAGTGCTTGATTGTTGGCTGCTGCTTCTGTGGTTCTGACGCTTCTAGAGTTCAGGCAAAGTGTTCAGGCTTCACAGTTTGATTGAAAGGCGATGCAATAATCATCGTCTGAGACATGGCACCTTTACCCGTGAGAATGCACTTGAGAATATTTTGCTCATTAAACGTTCAACAGGAACAAAGATTTGAAAATCAATGACGTAACATTCCACATATCACACTAACCATTAAACAATAAGGAAATGTCACTGTTCCATATTGGTGCCAATACGAAGCTATATCATAGAACATAGAACATAGAACAATACAGCGCAGTACAGGCCCTTCGGCCCACGATGTTGCACCGAAACAAAAGCCATCTAACCTACACTATGCCATTATCATCCATATGTTTATCCAATAAACTTTTAAATGCCCTCAATGTTGGCGAGTTCACTACTGTAGCAGGTAGGGCATTCCACGGCCTCACTACTCTTTGCGTAAAGAACCTACCTCTGACCTCTGTCCTATATCTATTACCCCTCAGTTTAAAGTTATGTCCCCTCGTGCCAGCCATATCCATCCGCGGGAGAAGGCTCTCACTGTCCACCCTATCCAACCCCCTGATCATTTTGTATGCCTCTATTAAGTCTCCTCTTAACCTTCTTCTCTCCAACGAAAACAACCTCAAGTCCGTCAGCCTTTCCTCATAAGATTTTCCCTCCATACCAGGCAACATCCTGGTAAATCTCCTCTGCACCCGCTCCAAAGCCTCCACGTCCTTCCTATAATGCGGTGACCAGAACTGTACGCAATACTCCAAATGCGGCCGGACCAGAGTTCTGTACAGCTGCAACATGACCTCCCGACTCCGGAACTCAATCCCTCTACCAATAAAGGCCAACACTCCATAGGCCTTCTTCACAACCCTATCAACCTGGGTGGCAACTTTCAGGGATCTATGTACATGGACACCTAGATCCCTCTGCTCAGCCACACTTTCAAGAACTTTACCATTAGCCAAATATTCCGCATTCCTGTTATTCCTTCCAAAGTGAATCACCTCACACTTCTCTACATTAAACTCCATTTGCCACCTCTCAGCCCAGCTCTGCAGCTTATCTATATCCCTCTGTAACCTGCTACATCCTTCCACACTATCGACAACACCACCGACTTTAGTATCATCTGCAAATTTACTCACCCACCCTTCTGTGCCTTCCTCTAGGTCATTGATAAAAATGACAAACAGCAACGGCCCCAGAACAGATCCTTGTGGTACTCCACTTGTGACTGTACTCCATTCTGAACATTTCCCATCAACCACCACCCTCTGTCTTCTTTCAGCTAGCCAATTTCTGATCCACATCTCTAAATCACCCTCAATCCCCAGCCTCCGTATTTTTTGCAATAGCCTACCGTGGGGAACCTTATCAAACGCTTTGCTGAAATCCATATACACCACATCAACTGCTCTACCCTCGTCTACCTGTTCAGTCACCTTCTCAAAGAACTCAATAAGGTTTGTGAGGCATGACCTACCCTTCACAAAGCCATGCTGACTATCCCTGATCATATCATTCCTATCTAGATGATTATAAATCTTGTCCCTTATAATCCCCTCCAAGACTTTACCCACTACAGACGTGAGGCTCACCGGTCTATAGTTGCCGGGGGTGTCTCTGCTCCCCTTTTTGAACAAAGGGACCACATTTGCTGTCCTCCAGTCCTCTGGCACTATTCCTGTAGCCAATGATGACATAAAAATCAAAGCCAAAGGTCCAGCAATCTCTTCCCTGGCCTCCCATAGAATCCTAGGATAAATCCCATCAGGTCCCGGGGACTTATCTATTTTCAGCCTGTCCAGAATTGCCAACACCTCTTCCCTACGTACCTCAATGCCATCTATTCTATTAGCCTGGGGCTCAGCATTCTCCTCCACAACATTATCTTTTTCCTGAGTGAATACTGACGAAAAATATTCATTTAGTATCTCGCCTATCTCTTCAGACTCCACACACAATTTCCCATCCCTGTCCTTGACTGGTCCTACTCTTTCCCTAGTCATTCGCTTATTCCTGACATACCTATAGAAAGCTTTTGGGTTTTCCTTGATCCTTCCTGCCAAATACTTCTCATGTCCCCTCCTTGCTCGTCTTAGCTCTCTCTTTAGATCCTTCCTCGCTACCTTGTAACTATCCATCGCCCCAACCGAAACTTCACACTTCATCTTCACATAGGCCTCCTTCTTCCTCTTAACAAGAGATTCCACTTCCCTGGTAAACCACGGTTCCCTCGCTCGACGCCTTCCTCCCTGTCTGACCGGTACATACTTATCAAGAACACGCAGTAGCTGATCCTTGAACAAGCCCTACTTATCCAGTGTGCCCAACACTTGCAGCCTACTTCTCCACCTTATCCCCCCCAAGTCACGTCTAATGGCATCATAATTGCCCTTCCCCCAGCTATAACTCTTGCCCTGCGGTGTATACTTATCCCTTTCCATCATTAACGTAAACGTCACCGAATTGTGGTCACTGTCCCCAAAGTGCTCTCCTACCTCCAAATCCAACACCTGGCCTGGTTCATTACCCAAAACCAAATCCAACGTGGCCTCGCCTCTTGTTGGCCTGTCAACATATTGTTTCAGGAAACCCTCCTGCACACACTGTACAAAAAACGACCCATCTATTGTACTCGAACTATATCTTTTCCAGTCAATATTTGGAAAGTTAAAGTCTCCCATAATAACTACCCTGTTACTTTCGCTCATATCCAGAATCATCTTCGCCATCCTTTCCTCTACATCCCTAGAACTATTAGGAGGCCTATAAAAAACTCCCAACAGGGTGACCTCTCCTTTCCTGTTTCTAACTTCAGCCAATACTACCTCGGAAGAAGAGTCCCCATCTAGCATCCTCTCCGCCACCGTAATACTGCTCTTGACTAGCAGCGCCACACCTCCCCCTCTTTTGCCTCCTTCTCTGAGCTTACTAAAACACCTAAACCCCGGAACCTGCAACATCCATTCCTGTCCCTGCTCTATCCATGTCTCCGAAATGGCCACAACATCGAAGTCCCAGGTACCAACCCACGCTGCCAGTTCCCCTACCTTGTTTCGTATACTCCTGGCATTGAAGTAGACACACTTCAAACCACCTACCTGAACGCTGGCCCCCTCCTGCAACGTCAAATCTGTGCTCCTGACCTCTATACTCTCATTCTCCCTTACCCTAAAACTACAATCCAGGTTCCCATGCCCCTGCTGCATTAGTTTAAACCCCCCCAAAGAGCACTAACAAATCTCCCCCCCAGGATATTTGTGCCCCTCAGGTTCAGATGTAGACCATCCTGTCTGTAGAGGTCCCACCTTCCCCAGAAAGAGCCCCAGTTATCCAAAAATCTGAAACCCTCCCGCCTGCACCATCCCTGTAGCCACGTGTTTAAATGCTCTCTCTCCCTATTCCTCATCTCACTATCACGTGGCACGGGCAACAACCCAGAGATAACAACTCTGTTTGTTCTAGTTCTGAGCTTCCATCCTAGCTCCCTGAAAGCCTGCCTGACATCCTTGTCCCCTTTCCTACCTATGTCGTTGGTGCCAATGTGGACCACGACTTGGGGCTGCTCCCCCTCCCCCCTAAGGACCCGGAAAACACGATCCGAGACATCACGTACCCTTGCACCTGGGAGGCAACATACCAAACGTGAGTCTCTCACGCTCCCACAAAATCTCCTATCTGTGCCCCTGACTATAGAGTCCCCCAATACTAATGCTCTGCTCCTCTCCCCCCTTCCCTTCTGAGCAACAGGGACAGACTCCGTGCCAGAGGCCCGTACCCATGGCTTACCCCTGGTAAGTCGTCCCCCCCACAAGTATCCAAAGCGGTATACTTGTTTCCTCAGGGGAACGACCGCAGGGGATCCCTGCACTGACTGTTTTTTCCCAGTCCCTCTTACAGTTACCCACCTATCATCCAATCTTTGGTGTAACTAATTCCTGAAGCTGCTATCTATGACCCCTTCTGCCTCCCGAATGATCCGAAGTTCTTCCAACTCCAGCTCCAGTTCCCTAACTCGGTCTTGGAGGAGCTGGAGATGGCAGCACTTCCTGCAGGTAAAATCAGCAGGGACACTAACTGCATCCCTCACCTCAAACATCCTGCAGGAGGAACATTGTACTCCCTTCCTGCCATTCCTCTAACTTTCGACAAGATCTGGCTAACAACTAAATTAAATTTTTATAAAATATAATAATAATAATAAAAAATATGGTACTTACCTCAGACCAATGGGTTTTATTATTAGGTTAGAGGAGGAGGGTGGGTGGGAGACACTACACGTGTAGTGTCTCGGGTTTCCTCTCCACCAGAATTATTGGTGAGGGTCTTCCCAGACGTCCGCGGGTCGACTTCCTGATCCCGCCTAAAAAACTAATTTAAAGAAAAGAGAAAAAGTCTCAGCTCCTGCTGAAACTGACTCACCACTCACCAGCTGCTCTCACGCCGCCGAAATCGGACTGGCCTGCCCCTGCAAAGACAAGTGCTTTTAAAGGTTGACTTACCTCCCAGCACCCTCCTTCCGCAATGCTCCCCGCTGAAACTGACTAACCAGCTGCTCTCACGCCGCCGAAATCGACTGGCCTGCCCCTGCAAAGAGAAGTGCTTTTAAAGGTTGACTTACCTCCCAGCACCCTCCTTCCGCAATGCTCCCGCTGAAACTGACTAACCAGCTGCTCTCACGCCGCCGAAATCGACTGGCCTGCCCCTGCAAAGAGAAGTGCTTTTAAAGGCTGACTTACCTCCCAGCACCCTCCCTTCCGCAATGCTCCCGCTGAAACTGACTAACCAGCTGCTCTCACCGCCGCCGAAATCGACTGGCCTGCCCCTGCAAAGAGAAGTGCTTTTAAAGATATCAGCTCATCTTCACAAAATAAATAAACTGTATCACTCCTCACAGGTTCCTCAACAGAAACAGAGGATAAGCCTGAGATGTGTTATCATGGCCAGAACTTTGTTGAGAAATGATCTGTCCATCAATGTGTGACTTGTTCCATCAGTGCCATTCTCTGTCCAGGAGCCGCAGCTGTGCAGGTCCTCTCTCACAGCCCAATCTCACCGCAAACCAAATCCTGGCATAACATATTCCACTGGTGCTCAAGGTGCAACCTTGACTTCAATGTGTTTAACCCGCGGTGATGTGTCAGTTACACCAGCAACAAAAGCATCAGCAATCTGCGAAAGCATTTCTTCAACGTCATCATCAGGTGGCCCAATTGATTAAATGTCGCACACCAGGGGCGGGATTCTCCCCTACCCGGCGGGGCGGGGGTTCCGGCGTAATGGAGTGGTGGGAACCACTCCGGCGTCGGGCGGCCCCAAAGGTGCAGACGTCTCCGCACCTTTAGGGGCCAAGCCCTCACCTTGAGGGGCTAGGCCCGCGCCGGAGTGGTTTCCGCTCTGCCAGCTGGCGGGAAAGGCCTTTGGCGCCATGCCAGCCAGGGCGAACGTCTTCGCCGGGCGATGCATGACAAGTAGCCTTCAATGAGTTACTGTGAAAAAGCCCCTAGTCGCCACATTCCAGCGCCTGTTCGGGGAGGCTGTTACAGGAATTGAACCGTGCTGCTGGCCTGCCTTGGTCTGCTTTAAAAGCCAGCGATTTAGCCCAGTGTGTAGCATCAGCGGTTGCTGACGTCATCCCCGCGCATGCGCAGGGGAGGGGGTCTCTTCCGCCTCCGCCCACAGTGAAGACCATGGCGAAGGCGGAAGAAAAAGAGTGTCTCCACGCACAGGCCCGCCCGCGGATGGGTGGCCCCGATCGCGGGCCAGGCCACCGTGGGGGAACCTCCCGGGGCCAGATCTCCCCGCACCCGCCCCCCAGGACCCCAGAGCCTGCCCGCGCCGCCTTGTCCCGCCGTTCAAAAGGTGGTTCAATCCACGCCGGCGGGAGAGGGTTGACAGCGGCGGGACTTCAGCCCATCGTGGGCCGGAGAATCGCCGGGGGTGGGCCTGCCGACTGGCGCGGCGCGATTCCCGCCCCCCTCCGAATCTCTGGTGGCGGAGAATTCGTGACACAGCGGGGGCGGAATTCACACAAGTCCCCGGCGATTCTCCGACCCTATGGGGGGTCGGAGAATCGCGCCCCAGGTCCCGCAGCGGCTTCTTGCTTCGAACCGAATTGCCTTCTGGACTAATTTGTCCCCCCTGAGCCAAGTGTTTTAGGACCCAGGTATCTTAGAAAAATTGTCCTTCTTTCCAGCTACGAGAAAAGGAAGGAAACAGCAACAGCAGCCTCCAGCATCTGCAGCCACAAACAGCAGCAAACAGCAAACACAACTGCAAACAGTAAAGGAATTGAAGATTAAACGAATTAAGGATTATTGTGAGTGGGCGGGTAATGGAGCTGAGTCCACAAAAAGAACGGCCATGATCTTATTGAATTGCAGAGCAGACTCAAGGGCCAGATGCCGACGCCTGCTCCTCGTTCTTACGTTCTTATGTTCTTATATTTGAGTTGTTGACAGTATCAAAATACAAAAGACAATACAATGGCATCAATCACTTGGCACCCAGAACACACTCACCACCCCCCCCCCCCCCCCCCCGCCCCCCACCACCACCCCACCCACATCAGCAGGAAGGTGCAACAGTGGAGGATAGAGTGAAAACCATTCCACCCCTCCCCAAGAGGGCCACAGTTCAGTCCAGAAGAGGTCCAGCACATTATAAACAAAACCAAGTACAGAACAACCACAAAAGAGACAGAAGACAACTAAGACACCAGCAGTATACCAAGGACGAAAACCAAAACAAAGAACAAAGGAACAACACCATCAGCTGCTGAGGCAGCGCACGTCACTCTCACCCACCCCGCACCCGCACCACCCCGGCCCCAGCATTAGACCCTACAAATGACACAGACACGGGTCCAGTGGAAGGAGAGAGAACACCCCACCCGCTCACCAGCATCGGTAGTATGCACGAAGGAAAACACAAAAGTCAGGACTATGACAAGGACATCAGGTGCACACCAAAGACTACATCGAGACAAAACGACAAAAGAATACAATACCACCAGCTACCGGGTCAGCGCAACCCCCCCACCCCCATCCCCCCCACCACCCCCCCCCACCCCCCCACCCCCCCCCACCCCCCACCCCCCCACCCCCCACCCCCTCACCCCTCCACCCACCCCACCCCCACCCCCCCACCCCCCCGCCCACCCCCCCGCCCACCACTCCCCACCCACCACTCCCACCCCCCCCCCCCCCCACCACCCCCCCACCCCCCACCCCCCACCCCCCACCCCTCCACCCTCCCACCCCCACCCCCCCACCCCCCCACCCCACCCCCCCACCCCACCCCTCCCACCCCCACCCCCCCCACCCACCCCTCCCACCCCCACCCCCCACCCACCCCTCCACCCCCCCACCCCCACCCCCACCCCCCCACCCCCCCACCCCCCCCCCCCACCCCCCGCCCCCACCCCCACCCTCCCACCCCCCACCCACCCCTCCCACCCCCCACCCACCCCTCCCACCCTCCCCCACCCCCCACACACCTCACACCCCCACCCCCTCCCACCCCCCCACCCACCCCCACCCCCACCCCCCACCCTGTTCCTATATCTTATGAACTTATGGCACGTAAATTTGTCACTTGGAGGAGTAGCAGGGATTGCAGATAAAAAGTTAATGAGGAGTCATTCCTTCAGACTGCAGTTGTCTGGTATATTTAATATCTCTTTAAGAGGGATTGTACCCTCTGAGATTCACACATCTCATAATAGTTGAACGTTGTAACTGCGCTCATTATGCTTCCTGTCTTGCTTGATGGTGGCTGTTTATGCTTCACATGTATGAAAGGCTCACAATTTATGAGGGATGCAGGCACAAACAAACTGTGACGTCTTTTATCGCTAGGCAACAAGCTCCCATGCCTGCTATGATTTTGATGATAGTTTATTTCAGCAGCATTCTTAATGAAGCACTGAAAGGATTTTGGTTGCAGCTTGAAGGACAATTGATGTTGAGTCATTGCTATAATTGAACAGATTTCATATCATAGTGAAGGAGTAGACGGTTCGTTCAGAGTTGGAAATAAATAAATGATTGGATTTTAACCCTCCCAACCCACTTTTGGTTGGACCCGGGACGCTGCACATTTAAAGAGCCTGGAGTAATTTCTGGCCATTGCCACTCAATTTATACCCACTGCCATATTAGTTTAAACACTTACATTAGACACCCACGGGAAGGAGACAGATGCCTCGAAATCTGGATCCTTTGATGCACTTTGGAGTGGAAGTCCTGCCTAGTGTCACTTGCTGGGTCAAAACTAGCAGGATTGGGTTCAGTGAGCCACTTGAAGCAATATTAATTGTGGGATCTGTGTATTATTGCAACTTCAAGATTTCCAAGAGATATTTGAGCTCGAGGACTGCATCTTTCTGATTTTTTTTTTCTTTGTACATGATAGGGGTCATTCTGGCTGTTTTGATTTGCATGGATGCAGAGGAGCAGCAACAGCAGCTGAACACCAGGAGGAAGAACAGTTGGGATGGTGGAAGACATCTGGTGAGGAGATATGTTTTTAGAAAGCCTTGGACCAACCAAAAGTTTGTTTCCTAGATCTGAGGGGCAGTGCAGAGGGATGTTGCACTTTTCAAAGCAAGTTATGTCACCCATTTGACAGATTCCTGCAACATAATCTGTTGCTTGCTGGCTCAGATGGCCATGCTTTGCCAGTTGCTGTTTAAGTCACCACTTCCCTTAACCTCTTTGCTGAAGTCATATTCCAAGGTACTATAGAGGACATATGTCTCACATCCCAGTCTGCAGTCCATAAGTGCATCAATCAGGTCACCATTATACTATTTCTAGTGCTAACCAATACATTACCTTCCCTTTTGATGCGTACGGTAAAAATGATAGCATCACTAAGATTTCCAGAAATGGCTTCTCCAGGGGATTATAGAATGCAGTAATTAAGTAGGAAAGACCAGCAAGGATCTTTCGTCAGTATGGCGGATTACACTTGTGAAGCTCGTCTGTGTACACCGAAACAGTACTATGCTGATCTGTGCCAAGTTTGCAAACAGCTGTCATGACATCTGAATCCTATGGTGGTTACACTCCCTATTCCACCCTTGCAGGAACATTAGTGGATGGCTCTATGGGGGAAAAGGACTACTTCCTGCAAACCTGTCTGATGACATAACCCTTTGCAACCCTAACATGCCTAAACAGCTGAAGTTCAACCAGAGCCATGAGACCCCAAGGGAGATCAAAGAGCATCCTATCCATGCTAAACAAACATTTAGCTGACTGGAGAGACTGGGGTGTGCTGTATACATCATCACTGCCAGTATATGGGCTTTAAATAACCTGGAAATCCACAGAGGATTTTCATGTGGATAAGCAGAGCAACACTCATCTTATGTAGACATGGGCCAGGAAGAAGCAGGAGAGAGAGTGCCACTATATTGCCTTGTAGACAGAGATAATAGTGCAACACACCCATCCACCTCCCAACTAAGCCGGTTTCTGTAAGTCAGCTGTATGTAGACCTTTGGGATCTTTTTCCCATTCATGGAAAAGAGAACATTCATCCTTGTCCTGATCTCTTCTACGAGGACTTCCACAGAAGTGTCAGTGAATTTTGGAGTCAGTCATGTCACACAATTGGAATTACCAGCACTTTGCCAACTGTTGTAAGACAGTAATCTCTCAGATAAGAGTACAACCTTCCTTTAAGAAGTGCATTCACATTTTAAATAAGTCTTGGAAGGCCCCGGAGACTCCACCATGAAAAGTAGGTGGCAGTTCATTCCTGACCAAAAGACCATAAGATATAGGAGCAGAATTAGGCCATTCGACCCATTGAGTCTGCTCCGCCATTGGATCATGGCTGATATGTTCCTCATTCCTGTTCTCCTGCCTTCTACCCATAGCCCCTGATCCCCTTATTAATCAAGAAATCTCCTTATTAATCAAGAACACCAGATTTGTGCTTGGAGATGCTGTTACCTGCATGGCTTACGGACCAAGAACCTGGAAGCGTGGAATTAGATAGAA